>NC_056740.1:280648092-280948092 GCF_019279795.1 Protopterus annectens
GTAAAGTGAATGTGTATGAGTATGTATCTACGTGGGTAGTCACAGTAGGGGGGGTTAGTTATGGGATAGGTTGGTAGGGTGTGTGTGTTCCTGGGTGGGTGTATGGAGGTGAATTATAAGTGTGTCCGTGAGTGTGACTGTGTGCGGGGGCTGTGTGTGCATGTGTGTGCGTGTGTGTGCTGTGTGTGTGCGTATGCATGAATGTGTGTGCGTGGGGTGCTGTTACACCTCCACACTCCCCTGGACCTATAAGTAAATCCTGCAATATTAGGTGGTGGAGAACTCTAGAAACAAGAGAAAACTCTTACATCATACCTTAAAGGCACTTAAAGAAATAGGAAAAAGTTTTGCAGCATGAAGGGTTGAGGGGAGCACTAGACACTAGGGATAACTCTTCATATCATGCATTGTAAAGGCGTGTTAAACTTTAATAGAACAAAGTACTGCTGCACAAAAGTCATATATTGGGGATCAGTGGAACACTATGTTCATTTTTTCTTTGTGTGAAATTTCTAAAAATGTTTGTGTCCTTTTTGTGGTCTTACCATAATTTTTTTCTTGTCTTTTAATAAGAATAATTCTTCAACTTTTTAACAATATTGTAATGTGTATGTTTGGTACTTATTGTATGGCTAGTGTT
This sequence comes from Protopterus annectens, assembly GCF_019279795.1. Taxonomy (NCBI): domain Eukaryota; kingdom Metazoa; phylum Chordata; order Ceratodontiformes; family Protopteridae; genus Protopterus; species Protopterus annectens. Next base: position 280,648,733 of record NC_056740.1, read on the forward strand.
TCAGTGGCTTTTGAGATTGTGTAGCATTCACACTTTATTATTTTTGTTTACTTGAATTTGTTTTGGGGCCTTGTATGTCTTGTGGAGGAGCTGTTTTAGTGCTCCATGTGTGGTTTTTGGTTTCATTTCTATTTTGTCATTCTTTATGATGACAAATTTACTTATATTTTATTATAATAAAGTTTTATTACAATGTTGATTGGTTGGTTGAGATGCAGGCAGGATGTTGACAGCTTGCAGTGATGGAGATTGTAAAAGAAACTATATTTCGTCCAGTGGTTATCAGCATTTTGGCACTGAATAAACAAAAATAAATTATATATTTGTATGTATGTGCATCTGGGCATGTGTGAGTGGTGGCAAACAAATGTTCAAGATGCACCAGACGTAGCTGTAATACAAATTTCAAAAATGCATCCTAGCATATTGAAAGAACTGTAAATCACTTCTAGTCATATCTAAAACATGTGAAATATGCTGCAGAGGAGAGTATTATGACAAAGTATATGTTTCTTTTGGAAACAAAATCAAGGTGGACAAGTTTTTATCTTCTGTGAGACCGCAGCATAATTAACAGAGTAAGGGTCCCCTAGCAGGACAGTAATAGTACCTATCCTTTGTAGTCTTTGTCTTGTTTCCTCCACTGTTGCTCATCTGCCTCATTGACTGTACATACTGCTGCATACAATTTTGTAGTTTTGGCAAGCATTCATCGAACGTGTGTCAAAATAAGATGACATTTGAGGAGTTGCTGTTGCAAGCAAGAGAACTCTGGAATCCTCAGGGTTTCTTGGGACCCTAAAAACTTTGCTTTGACTGCAATATATGGGGGGAAAGGTCAGGATTTAATAAAAAACAAATCACATGGGTTAATTTGCATAAAACATTTATTATGGGCTAAGCAGTAGACAGAAGAAGTATGAAAAACGACTGAAGAGCACCAAACAAATATACGACAAAGGCCAGGAACAACAAACATATACCAACAAGCACTTTATTGCAGCAAAAAGAACTATCACTTCCCTAGCACTTTGGCAATGTATGCCTTCTAGGAGTCAATGAATAGATGTGTTAGTACAGATGGGACACACAATGTGTGGAGATGTGTTCATGAGGAGTACAGTGGAAAACATTGTGCTACTTAACCGAGCAAGTATGCCTTGGTGGCAATGTCCCTGATTATACAAGGTGGTAATGTGCCTGATTAGATAAGGTGGGGATACATAAGTTAGTAGTTCTGAAGTCTGAAGCAAAAGACAAGAGACTCACTGTACCAGTTAACAGTGCTACAGGGGTTTTAAAAAGGCAAGTTAAGAAGGTAGGGCTCAATGCACACATGACTATATCCATTAGACCAGTGAGGCTGTCGGGGCTTATTACATTTTGCCAGAGCTCAGTTTGGTTAAATTACAGCTAATAAAAAAAAGTTTTGCCTACCTGTGCATGTACAAAAACTATTCCTGAGTGGTAAATAACCCCTCAGACACCCACCATAGTGGTGGACATGCTGTGTATACTCCCAACTAAACCTGCTCCAAGCACCTTGGGGTAAGAGATGTTTTTGGAGGGTAGTTTAGCTGGCTAAAGTATTTGGCAAAAGTGCAGGCCATTTGTCATGCTCCCAAAGACTGCCAAAGGCAAGAGAAAGTCACCTCAGTGTAGAAGAAACATGCCAAAGGTAACACGGAGACAAGAGTGTTAAGAATGAAACATTATTTACTACCATACGTGGTACTCATTCTGTGATGAAATATTCTGTAGCTTTTCATATGCCAAAAACTGCATGTGAATAGAGGTAACAACATTCTCCATATCGCAGCATTGCAGGGTGACAAAAATGGTAGTTTTGTATGCAGAATAAGTCTTAAGAGTAAACAACATTACAGATACTTCAGGGGTGTATCTGAAATATGATAGAAAATGTCCAAGATGATTGTTGAAATCATTCAAAATAGATTTTAAACTTAACAAGGTAGATTTAGATGGGTAAATTAAGGGAACACAAGCTTTGATATTTGCCCTTAAAATCTCTCACATTTCTTCAGTAATCACCACTTCTAGCATTAAAAATGTTTCATGAAGTGTGTCTACAATTGCTTGAATCCTGGAAAAATTAGAGTATATTATGAGTGAGTAAGGTCATTGTAAGTATAAGACAGTACATTCCATTATGCCTCACATGAAGCTATTTCCTGATGTAACACCTATAAAAATGTATCTGTAAGGGTAGCAGCTCCTTCTAGGAAAATGTGTTTAGATGCAAATATTCAGTACAACTTGTGACAGCATACTAGGTCAGTTTGGTCTGCTCAGACTGTGCAGTTTGTTGGAGTGAGGCCACACAATTTTTTTTTCAGTATCCCTCCCTCACACACACACACACACACACACACACACACACACACACACACACACATAAATATTCATTTATTTTATTCCTTTCATGCTTAAACTAGAAATAAAAACAATTTGCTCTATAAACATAACACTCAGTGCTTTGCTACTACAGTGATAGTGAAGTTTAACAATGACGTTTTTTTTTTAATTTGAATGTCTCACATCCCTTGACCTTCAAAAGCAATTTTACTTCTCATACAAGATACATTCCTGCAACATCTCCAAAGACGGTAAAGAACTGCTGACAACTCCTGGAAACGGAAACACACAGCTGCTTTCTGATAAGCAGAAACCTGCCATCAGTGTCTATGCAGCCATTTTACAACACTTTGTTGACTGCTGGAGGGTGATAAGGGATTTCAAGTGTTGTGTCTCGTGACATAGCAACCATTTGGTCCCCCTCCCACACATGCATATATAAGACTTAGGCTAAAAAAAATAAAAAAAAAATAGAAACAAGCTCAGCTGTTTATGTAAAATGCCTATCTCTGCTTTATATCCACTCGTAAATGGCATGCTTCCCTGGTATGCTTAGAATTTTTTTAATCTACTGCTTGAATGAAAAATTATATATAAAGTTATTTTTATCAGCCATTCTTCCTTTTATTGCAGCATGTCATCCCATCCTTATCAAACAGCATGCTGAAAACTGCTGCAATTCCATTTGTAGTTCCTGTCACTTTAATCTATCTATTACTCAGTACCCAAAATACAGTCTACCTCATAAGACAGCTTGGTCAATTACGTTGTCTGCTTTCATCCAAATATATGGCTCACATGAATCATTTTTATACTTATTTTTGAATCTGCAGAAGGAAGAGTCTTGCAGACCCTAAACAAGACAAATTGGTACAGTTTTTCCCAATGACAAACTTCATCCACTGAAAACATCTGTTACAACGTAACATGACTTTTTTGTCTGCTTTAATGTTTAACTCTCAAGACTTTATCAACTGGTTAATTGAATCTGTTTAAATATTTAATTCTTGTCTGTTACACATTAAATTACCATGGTAATGTTGGCATGTGTATGTTTATTGTGCCTCCTGCTGACAAAATCGGTCATAATACAAAAACTAAATATGGTAGCTGAAGTACGAATAACTGTATCTGACATTTTGGAAGCAATAATCATTTATGAATATATCCTTGTTTTCTCTTGGCTCACTTCTCCTTGAATCTTTTTGAATTCCTTCAGCTCATAACTTATATCTAAGTTATCTTTATATCAAAGACTGATTCACACTTCAAAGAAAAGGATTTGGTGACTGCCCTTTTCTTGAATGAAGACTGCTTTCACCTGGGAATGGAAAATTATGTTGTCTGTTGCGGTACTGCTGGAAAAATTTTTGTGTGTGTGGGGGGGGGGGGTTAGTGTGTGTGTGTGTGTGTGTGTGTGTGTGTGTGTGTGTGTGTGTGTGTGTGAGAGAGAGAGAGAGAGAGAGAGAGAGACTGCCTGCCTCTGTGTGTGAAAAAATGAGATCGTGCTCCAAAAGAAGTGCAGTGAGGGAATTGTCCTTAACTTTCCACACTCTCAGTGTCAGTTATGTAGACGATGTGGGGACACACTTCACCTCCACTGTAATTTAAAACTAGTCTTTTGTTGAGAAGACTATTTTGTCATAGTGAGGGTTAATGAGCCTTACTTTATTGTAATAATCTTACAAATATTAAAATAATACAGAGAAGAATAAAATTAATATCAGAAACACACACGTAGCTCTGGTGTGTTTAACTTACATTTTAACAGCAGATATTTGCTGTTGTTAGTTAGTGAAACATGAAGATCTAATTGGGCTGAAGTCATTTACACTAAAGGCCAGGAGAAAATAAATCAATACACACTTTGTTAGCAATAAGATAATTCAACTTACAGTAACTGCAGCACTAAAACATTGCATATAGGCAGATCACTGCAGACCTGTCTCTGTACACACTGGTACATCAATATACATATTATATATTGAAATATTAACAGTATATTACAGATATTTCAACACATGAAATCAGATTTGTTATAACAGAAATGTATGTGTTTATAACAGTATTGCCTCTCAGCTGTCCAGATTTTTGCAGAATGTCCAGATTTTTGGCTCGTATTTTTGGTCTGTTCCTCTTAAAATGTGCAATTTTCTGACAAATCACTGAGATGATCTGAGGACTGAAGTCACTAAATAATAACATACAATTGAGTTTCAGACTTCAAATCATTCAGAAAATGTATGTTAAAACAAATCCTGTTATTCTAGCAACTTTTTAAGTTTATCATAGGATCATAGGAGATTACTAGGCTATTGACACAGGGATCATTTTAAGCCTAGCCATTTCATCACAATTTAATACCATGAAAATGCTAGCAAATACCCAAGATTGCATTTACAGATGACTGGCCATATCCAGGAAGGTTGTGGGTGCTAGCTCCGGTAAACATTTACAGTGCCTTATCCACTCGTCTAGGTTCCTCTTGAACAGTGTCATAGAGTTGCCTGTTCCAAAGACACAGCAGTCACTGGGAGATAAATCTATCCCTCCAGCATGTCCTATTTAAGTCACAGGACATATTTAGGTCCCTGGAATGGGTAGCCCTAGTCCCATTTGATTTACTGATATGTAGCAAATTCATCAGGTTTGGGTCTTGAATTGTTCTGTAGGCCTGGCATAAGTATCCCTTAAGAAATCTATGAGAGTAATATTTAAAATATGAACCTATTTTTGGGCCTTTGTCCCCTCATTTTGTAGGGCTTTGTCTTGATTTCTTGCCCTAAGATTTTGAGAGGTATGATTAAGAATGTGAATAAAGCATTTAGTCACTGAGTAAAAAAACACAAATCCAGATTTTTTTATATAAGACATTTATAATGAAAATTACTTGATAACAGATAGAATTAGATGAAAGAGGAAATCATAAAAAGGTAGCTGGATGGAAGTCATGCTATTACTAATGACAGGGAGGTCAAGTACAAATAGAGAGACAGAGTTAGATAGGTTATGGGGACTGAAGAGATAAACTATGGGAAGAAAGAATATAGACACATTTGTTATGGAAAAGTAAGTGGTAGAGCAAAAAATAATAGTGTGTATATGGGTTCAGTGAGAGGAGAGTATGAAAATAAGATGCTTCCACTATGGGTGGACAAAAGCAAATGCACCAGGGTTCAGAATCCCTTAACTGCATTTGCCAATAAATAACTGCCGAAAACCACATTCTTGAGTTTTTTTGCAGGGTGACAAAAGCCATCTTCAACCACTGATGTGGGGTGACAAGCCCCCCAACCCCCAAAACTTATATATACCATCTCCATGGTCATACTAACTCAAAAAAGGGAGAACACCTCCCCAAAAAGGGCATCAATCCTTTCACAGCTCACCAACTGTGATTGCTTATGGAGAAACTCTACTTGTCGATGGGTTGAACCTCAAGCGATTGAAGCTCAAGCATTCAGTCTTCACTCATCAGTAGGTCAGTGTGATGATATGGGCAAGTGCCAGCATAGCCAACTGGGGTTTTGTAAAGAATGATATGTCCTTTAAATATCAAACTGATTTATACAAGATGCTTGTATTACAAATATATTAGAACTGTATGCCCTTCGTATATCAAAGTGATTTTGTACAGATGCTTGTGCTGAAAATGTATTTGGGAGCTTTGCTTGTGCTGAATTGTATCCAACAGTGCTCCCTGTTGAAATTAAGACAAATGTACATGTATTATTGTAGAGGTATTAAATGTATATGTTTTAATAGAGGATACCGGCACAGCAGAGGTTAACGTTAAGAAAAATAAGGGAAATGGAAATGAGCTGTTAAACCATTAAAATGGCACCCCAGAGTGCTGAATAGGATTGGAGATAATAGGTCTGGGCAATAGCCTTTGTTCACTAGCTCAGTGAAAAGAGGGAAGGCCCCAGACACTGCCGTAAACATTTGGATGAGTACTGTGGCTGCCTGTGCTAAATTCCTGTCTCAGCTTTAAAGGGGAATACTGTGAGAACCTAGAGTCAGGTGACCAGATGAGGTCATTCTGCCAGCCTTCTTAGAAATTATATTTTAGATATTAAAAAAAGAAATATCAGAGTATTCAGTATTCTGTTTGGGAAGCCTGACTAGAAAGACCCTCACTCACAACATCTTGCCTTGTGATAGTAAGTAACTTAACTAAGGAACAGTAATTCTTTTAGACTCAGCCAGGAATATAGTGAAGCTTAGTTTAGAGAGTGTTTTTCTTTATTTGTATGAGTCTGTCCATCAATGTTAATTTAAATATTTTCTGTGATTTGAACTCTGTTGTTTATTGTGAATATATATTTAATATTTTCATGTTATTTTATTATTTATTATTAAATATATTTAAACTTTTATTGTGGCTGGTCCTTGTAGAAAGGATCTAACCTTTGAGAGTACTTATATTTATTTGGTGACACAGTGTGGGCCTAGCCGTCTTTGTGAACTACTTCCATTTGTATTAGTATTAATATTACACAGTATAATTGGACACCCTTTGTTAAGGGCCTTAGAGTAGCTGATTGTGAAGTGTCTTGTGGCAGTCATAACTACCTTATACTCTGGACAGAAGGGGACACAGCAGGGAAATATGTGCCAGCCTTTCCCAGGTGTGTGTGTGTGTGTGTGTGTGTGTGTGTGTGTGTGTGTGTGTGTGTGTGTGTGTGTCTGTGTGTGTGTCAGCTACTTGCGGCAGGGACACAAAGCACTGGGTTTACAAAGATGGTGCTGGAGGACTTGGCTTGGACACTCAGCTGAGGACCTAACCCTACAGCTATACCAGTGGGAAGTCTTATTGGGGACCTGGAGGGAGACAGATATAGAGACATCCAGACCCTGGGCTGAGTGCATTCCCTGTGTGGTCTTAAGGGAAATTTTACTTGATGCAGAGAGGTCTGCATCTGGAAATACTGAGTGTATCCATTTGTATTCCAAGTGCACGTCCCTCTTCAGTGTCAGTGATGACGATTCAGGCTCCTTGATTACTGGCCCAGCATGGAGACAACACATATTGGTGGCCATCACATATTGGTTGCAGTGGTGGGCATTACAGTTGTTAACCAAAAAAGGCAGATATAAATAAACTAATTAGTGGGGAGGAGAATATAGCTAGAGAGTGACAAGGGGGATGAAGATTGGCTAAAGAGCTAACTGGTTATAGAAATGAAAGAATAAGAAATGGGATGAGATGTGTAATACCAAAACCGCCAAACAATAGTATTTTTTGTTTTACTTCTGGAAAATCCAAATAAAGCATGTTTGATATATTTAAAAAATTAATAAAAAATAAATATGCTAGGTATGCAAGACTGAATATCTGTTGTCTGAAACTAAATTCAGCAATAATGGCTGCTTGAAACACATATAGCACATATGCTAATGGCCCAGATCAGAAAATTATCCCCTTCCATGCTCACATCCCCTGAACTTATATATGCTAACTTCATGATCATACAACTCTGAGGAGAAGAGACACTTCCTAAAACAGTACACAACAGTCTCAAGCTTTTTTTTAATGCTGTTTATTTACTGCATTTATTAACCGATGACATGACTGGCCTTAGTAGTGCCTTTTCAACTCTAATACAAGCAAGCTTGATTTCTGAGGGAGTGTTCATTGAAGACGCAGATGTCAGTAGTATAAAAAATGGGCAGTGATGTAGAAGTGGTGAGAGACAAGTGAGGTGGGAAAGAATTGGGAAAATGAGGTAAAGTAAGATGGATTAGAAGGAGTACATGAACATAAGTAGCAGTGAAACGTTCAAGAAGGGTAAATGAAAAAACTTGGAGAAAGACAGATGTCAAATCAGACTCTCATTAGTTCATACTAGTGAATGGACGCTGTGACTTAGGTAGTCTCACAGATATATTGGCAAAGCTTAAGAAGAGATAATTTAGTATGCTGCTTAGATCTCTTTTTGAGGAGTTCCAGTGTAGTAGTATTGGAAATACTTTCTCTGTTTAAACTACATCAGATTATTGACTCCCTGTGTGCACTATTTAGAGGATTATACCTGAGCTAAGAATTCATTTGCTAAACAGTCTCCATGAATGGGGCACATCAGTGCAATACTCTATTTAATGAAGGATATTTAATAGCAACCAGAATGTGTGCTAATTTAAACTGGATTTGTAAAAGAAGCTGTGTTAGGCCTATTCAGTTTAATGTTCATCTAGCATGAAAGCCAAGAGAAAGCAGGCAGCCTTATTATAACAGTAATATAGTCCTGAATGATGGTGATTTTTCAGGTATCAGAAGATGTGTGATACATAAAAAAATCAAGCTAGAAGACAATTGCTGTGGCTGTTTTATCTCAGCAATATATGGTCATAGAGGTCTTTGCATCCTTTATGTAGTATAGCATTTCCAATTTCTGGTTAGTTTTTCAGATAGCCGACATGGTGTGGGCAAGAAACGTAAGCTTAATGGTCAACTCTAGTAGCTTGGAACAGTTAACATCTATTATTGTGACTTACTAGAGGTTTTGATTAGATGGTCTGGAATAACTGCTGACCATGCATTTGTTTCTGGATATACTGAGGAACAAACTGGTTAGCAAGCTATACCTGTGCAGCACTAAATCTGTTCTGCACGTCACAATGGACAGTGGATATGGAGGAGGCAAGCTAGAAAAATGTAAAATCATCCACACGCTGAATAAACCTGTATGTTCTGCAGTAACGCTACTAATCATTCACACAAAATGACAACAGTTAGGATTCAAGGGCAATGTCATATGGAAAATTAAGCTGAACTGGCACAGGAGCCAGGATGTTATGTTCCCATCTAGTAGAGTTTCTCCTTCTTCCCAGGGAGATGGAAAACCATTGTCCTGCAATTAGCAAGATGTCAGTTCCAGGGGAAGTAGATGACGATATCAATGACCTTGAATAATTCAAGGACTGGTATAATGACACTATAACCAAAGAGGGCAGATCAAAACAGAAGCTTTCTGCCATAGCCAGAACAGCTGTTTCAGAACCATGGCCTACATGAAAACCCTGTTGCAAGACTGAAAAAAAAAATGTTGTGTTGAAAGACCTGGTGATGAACACATATCTAATATTTTAAAGATAAGACAGTATATGCAATAGGACAAAATTATTTAACACTGTTAAAACCCAACCTTGTACAGTAAGATTATAACTGCCAGTTTACAGAGCTTGAGAATATGCCTTTATAGAATACAACTATTTCTTATAGTTGCTATTGGGTGGCAAATTTATTGATAAAATAATCATATTTTAGAACTGGATTGGCAAATTATCTGTAACAACATTCTGATGAATCCTGGATAGAAAGGCTGAAGGTGTGTTACAGGCAGTTCTCTTGAGTAATAAAAGAATACTGGAGCAACTTTGGCAGAGGCGGTAGACTTACGAATGCTGATACGGAAACTTCTGAAATGTCTGGAAACTTTGTAATATCCAAACTGTCTTGCCTTGTTCCATTTACTGGACCACAGACCAGAACTGACATGGACTGTTAGAGTAATCTTTTTGATGTGAAGGAAATATAGATTTTAGTATACAATGTTTTATCTGTGTGCAGTTTTGGGTCTGTCAATAGGAACTCAGTAGTGTAATTGTCTTCATTTATAGTATCACTAAATGTAGTCTCAGTGGCTCATCAGGTAACACACTTACCTTTTCCACACGTTTTTCAATTCATTTCTAAAACTGAAGTTACAGTACAACATTATGGGGGTGCTTTAGTCTTCAGATGCTTTTCTTTAGATGAAATGTTAAACTGAGGTCCCAGCTGCCTGACCTGGTAGTAGCTAGAATGACTGTAAAAGATCCCGTGGAACTTATTAAAAAAAAAAAAAGAGCCAAAAAACTAATTTGATCTGAGCAAACTGTAAATCATATTCTTCCACTTCTGACATCATAAAAAATTGTCTATGAGCGAACATGCTCCAACACTTATTTATGTATTCAGTTAGTTATTTACATAATCCCAAAAATATTTTCCTTCCCCACCATTTTTGAGTAGGCCACGGTGGTGCAGCTGTCAGCATCGTCGCCTCACAGCAAGAGGTTCTCCCATTCAATTCTCGGCTGGAGCACCTTCTGTGCAGAGTCTGCATGTCCTCCCCGTGGTCGAATAATGCTAAAAACGTGGAGGTAGGTGCGAGCGTGAATGGGCGTGCCTTTGTTGAAGGTTGGGTGTCAGGCTGGTAACTCGGCACCGTAAAAATCCACTGTCAATCATGAGCGGACCAGAGTTCCACTGTGACGACCTCTAACCAGGAAAAGCCGAAAGACACCATTTTGTCACAACCCAAACTGCATTTTCTCAGAATTGTCTCCTTCTTTTGATTTATAGGACTGTGATGGATAGTGCCACTTAGTTTCAAATGTGAAGCCCAGACTTGCACTGGAAGGGCCTTGAATTCCACAACTGCCAGACAGTGTACCCCTGTGGTAAGTGAGAGGCAGGCACTATGGTATTTGGATCTGTTGCTGCATCAGAAAGCTCTGATAGCTACCAGCATGATTGTCTGTCAAGTCACATCACTGGTACCGAACAGGTTAAAATAAGTAAAAGTGCACAAAAATCTGATTCAATGACCAATTCACAATGTACAATCTGGCCACAAGTGCATAAAGAAAATATGCATTGCCATCATGCATACAGGATGGCAGCATTCACATCAATTTAAGGACTATGCATCTACCTTTTACAGAGCTACATTGTTAGCTTAGCATTCCAGATACCTTTCTCACCACTCTCTCATTGAATCACACTGTCTTCCAATGCCCCTTGCCCAAAGTGACTGCTTGTTAAAAAATTATTATTCATACACACACACTTCCCAGAGAAGGCTGGTAATGTACTGCAAATCAGTACACATTTTTTCTTCACACAATAATACTGTCATCACCCTAGATAAAGCTGTAGGACACAAAGACACAAGTAACCTGCCACTCCTGATTTAGCCAGGTATAAATTACAATAATTATGTCTCACTGATTATTTGCTCAAATAATTTTGTTAATTAGAGGTGGATACCTGAACTTGTTAGGTTGCAGTGCTAAATAATATCCTTGTTTAATATAAGATAGTAAGTAAAAAACAATATCCCGGCCACAATATCTTAGAAGTGAATAAAAAGCTTAACTTGGACAATAAAGAAAACAGTGTTGATAAGAGATTGCACAGTGCAATAATGCAGAAAGAATAGGAAGCCATGGCCGGTTGTAGAGGACAGACTAACTGAAGAAAAAAATATGCCTAAGCTAAACAAATACCCTACTGGATATAACTATTCTAAGTTAGTAAAGTTATATAATGTAGAATTGAAAAGAACACACCTTCATGTATATGATTATCAGAATTGCCTAAATGAGACAGTTTTTTTTTCAGATTCAGACTCTACATGCAATGGAGCAGTTTCTCAGAAATAAAGATTAATTATGTAGCATCTTTACCACTTGGCGAACAACAGAAAATTAAAAAGACACAGGATTTCTCATACAACTATTAACTCTTTGCTTAATTAGCTGTTTATATCTGTTCAGCTTCCTCTTTGAAGTACATTGTTTATTATTTTATTTATTTACATGTTTTACTGGGAAATTCCAACTGGACAATGATCCTTTTTCAGTCAAAGCCTGGGTAGAAAAGCTCCACAGAACAATGAATGAGCAGCAGAGTACATGAAGAACAATTGAATATACATACAATATAGCAATAACCCACGCCTGGGTGTGGGTAATGCTGGATTTGCCCACGGTTGGCGTGGTTTCACCCGAGGGACCAAACAAAGCCAACTGTGGGTAAATACAGCATTACCCACACCCAGAAGTGGGTTATTGCTATTATACCATGACATTATTTAAGAAAAGAAACTATTACTTTTCTTAAATAATGGCATAGTATAATGCCTGTTTACTGCCCTTCCGCAGATGTCTGGCATCCGCGGCAGTTCTGATGTACTGCGCCTGCGCAGTACATCAGAGCTGTGGGCAAAAGCAATGGAGAAAGCAAGATCTCCGTTGCTTTTTTTACTGTTTTTGCTATGTTAAATGGGTTTAACATAGCGAGACAGTTTTAAAATAAGCAACGGAGATGTCCGTTGCTTATTTTAAAACTGTCTTGCTATGTTAAACCTATTTAACATAGCGAACAGTAAAAAGCAACGGAGATCTTGCTTTCTCCGTTGCTTTTTTTTTAAACCTGTCTCGCTATGTTAAATGGGTTTAGCATAGCACGACAGCTTTAAAATAAGCAACGGAGATCTCCGTTGCTTATTTTAAAGCTGTCTCGCTATGTTAAACCCATTTAACATAGCAAGACAGTGTTTTAAAAGTAGAGTTATACTAATGGAAAAAAGTCCGGGCGACCGGACATTTTTCCATTAGTATAACTCGATTTACAATGTGCATGCTGGCCAATCAGCATGCACGTTTTGGGGGGGTCATGGTATAATAGCAAATAATACATACTGCAGCAAACATTAGCTATACATACAATATGAAGCATAGTAATGAACAGATATACCAATATCTAGCTAGAGGCTAGGAATAAAGGTAAGATGTTGCAATTGCATTTTTAAGACCTCTAATTGTCTCACACAGAATAATCACAATTTTGTGCCTTCTGTGGAAGGTTGGGCAACTCAACACCGTAAAAACTCCACTGCCAATCATGAGCGGACAAGGTGATCTGCTGTGGCGACCCCTAACTGGGAAAAGCTGAAAGAGAGAGAGAGAGAGAGAGAGAAGAAGAAGCACAATTTTACATTTTACATAACACCAAATTTTGTAAAGGCCTTGTCCATGTATTTCCTTTCAGGATACTACTTGCCTGACTGTGTCAGGTATGTGGAAATAGGTTCATAGGTAAGTACTAAGCTAGCTGCCTTAGCAGACAATTTTAAGCCTATCCAGTTTCCCTTTTGGTGCTTGAATTAACCTATCCCATTTGACACCAGACTGACCTTACCCACCCCATGGTTGATAATTATATGTTACCCCAGTAAAATAACTGAGATCATACTATACATAATTTGAGGGGACTCATAAATAGGATAAAGAATGTAGGAAACACCTCTGTCCATTAGTAGCACAGGGGAGTATTACTGTGGTAAATGTTCTATTACTCATCCATAGATCCAATTTGTGCTTAAATATAGGCAGGAGATGAGCTTTGATTTACTTGGATGGAGAATCTGTTCCAAAGCAGTGGTATCCTCTGCAAGATATACCCATCCTTCCAAACCATTCTGTTGATGTTGCAGAAGAGGTTTTCATCCCTGGAGTGAGCATTTCTGATGTCATTTGACTTGCTGATGTGCAGTAGGTCCATCATTACAGGGTTGGAGGGCACCTTGTATGCCAGACACAGGTCACCTCTTAGTGGTCTGTAAGACACAGAATATAGTGACAGGGCTTTAAGATGGTCAATGTACAATATATTAGACAGTCTAACCTTGTGTCAGGTTAGCGCTTAAGCCGTATAGGTGGAATATAATCAGAAAAAAGTAACAGCCAAGCGTGAGCAGGTACAAACCCTTTTATGCCAGGTCAAATAAAGCAGGATCCAAACTTGTAAAAAGAAATATTTAATCCACAAACAACTGACAGAGAGATAAGCGCTTTTGCAGTGATGCTTCTTCAGATCTATGATAAACACTAAAACTGCTTTCACCATATATACTGTTCCCAATCAGTGGCAAGCAATTAGTAAAACATTCCAAAGAATTTTAAAGAGACAAGAACTGTTGCAATAAAAATACATGGAATAAAATGCAAAGAATCAAATGTATATAACATTCAAAAAGCATGTGTGAAAATCTTATATAAAAAGCATGTTTTAGGAACATCTATAAAAACAAATATAGACAAAATAAAAACAAGTGTGCTCTTAAGACATATTAAAACAGTTGGTTCACTTAATATTCCTTCTCTGCCTTAATTTAGGTCTAATTGAGGCCCTTTCATTCAGGCCACATCCTTTATCTGCTTTTAGTAATATGATCCATTCTGTTTCTTTGCCCTCTGTATAGACTTTAATATCCCCACCTCTTGGATTAGGAATAATCACCTCCAGTACCTTAAATAAAAATACATAATGTGTATTGTTCATCATAACAAATTTGGCCAAAGCGTTATGTATTGTGCCCTTTCTCATATGGTAAACATGTTCCCTCATTCGATCCCTCAGTGGGCGGTTAATCTTCCCAACGTAGAATGAGGAGCATGTTTGACAGACAGCTAGATAAATAACATGTTGTGTCATACAGTTAGCCTCTGCAGATATAGAAAAACTTTTCTGTAGGTCTGGATGGAAGAAATGGGGAGTACTATCTATATAAGAGCAAAAATTGCAATGTCCGCAGGGCTTAGTACATCCTTCCTTCCTATCTCTAAAACTAGGTGTGGGGTAACATAACTTCCTTTTTAAATTGTTTTTATTCTTATACAAGAACCCTGGTTGTTCACCAACTATCAGTTTAAGGTCATCATCCACATGTAGGATTTCCCAATGTTTTCTAATAATTTCTCTGATTTCTAAATGGTCTGACGAAAAATATGTAATAAATTTAACATATTGTGATCGTTCAATATGACTATTTGGGACTGTTATAGATTCATGCGGTCCAAAATAAGGTTCACCCTAAGTATGTCTTAGTTCATATATATTATTCAGGTGTGTGTTTATCTCCCTAATGCCATAACCTCTAGTAGATAACTTGTCTTTAAGGCCATTTAGTTCAGTTTCAAAGCCATCAGCTAGAGGATTCAGCCTTGATGCTCTGATTGCTTGGCCTCTCATGATATTTCTGAAAACATGGGGTGGGTGCATACTAGATCTAAGCAGTAAAGTATTGCTGTGGCAGCTCTTCCGAAATACACCTGTATTTATAAGATTGTTATGAAGTCTTTCAATATACATGTCTAAAAAGTCAATCCTATACAGTGAATGTTTCATAGTAAATTTGAGACAAGTTGTCAAATTATTCATGATGGTAAGCATACTGTGAAGTTGGTCTAGTGAGCCCTTCCACAAAACAAATAAATCATCAACAAAGTGTCGATAGAAAATGACATGCTGTTTAAACATCTCTTCACAAAATAGTATGTGCTCCTCCCAGTAGGCCAGGAACATGTTGGTGTAGCTATTGGCACATGGTGTGCCCATAGCTACGCCATCCCTCTGTTTGTAAATGCTGTCATGGAAAATAAAAAGATTATTTTCCAGGACTAACTCTAGGAAATGCACAATTAGATCGATGGTAACAGAAGGGTAATCACTATGTTCTTTTAAGTAATCTGCAACATATGTCAAGCCCAACTCATTCGATATTACCGTGAAAAGGGACTGTATATCAAACGTGACAAAAATGTAGTCCAGTGTAATCATTAAATCTTTGGTACAATCATATAAGTCAATTAAAAACTGTTTGGAGTCCCTTAAAACTACCTTGTTGTTGTTTAAAACAGATCTAAGGTGCTTCTCAATATATACAGACAGATGCTCTGTCACCCAACCTCGACCTGAAACTATTGGTCTCATAGGAGGATTATCCAGTCCTTGTGTATTTTGGGAGACCGTGTATGACTGGTATAGTCGGAGAAGGGATAGTGAGATATCCATATAGATCTTTATCTATTAATTGACCCATGTAAATATCTTTTATAGTATCTTGTACATATTTAATAGTATGCTCTATGTAATGAACTGAGACTTGCTCATAAAATACATCATTTAACATGGATACCATCCTATCAGTGTAGTCAGATGAATCCATGACAACTATTTTGCCACCCTTGTCAGCGGGTCTGAGAATGATGTTTGGATCATCCTGTAACTTCTTGAGACTTTTTCTTTCACTATATATGAGATTGTCTCTCCTATAGCGTGATTTATTATTTGTTCTGTTATCATAATAACTATGTAGTTCTTCCTCAGTGAGTTTTAGGTAGGCTTCAACTAATGGATGATTACTGGGTATAAATTTGCTCAAATTCTTAAACTTAAACTCTAAATTACTATTGGTAGAATCTTTGTATATAAGTTTTAGCATAACATTCCTACAGAATAGCCTGAGGTCCATAACAGTATCAGTCAACTGACTCTGACATCTAGGGATGAAACTTAGACCTTTATTCAATAGTAGGATTTCATCTTTGGTTAAAATAGTGTTGGAAATATTGTGGACTAGCATTTGCCTGTCCACATTTTCCTCAGGGTCTTCTGAGGTGTGTATTCTTCCGAAAATTTCCTCTTCTGTCTTCCTCTGCTCATTGAACGGGAACGATACATGTTCTTCTCTGTTCTCACTGGCAGGGGAAAAGACAAATGAGGGTGTTCATTAGAGTCAGAGCCTAATTGCGGGGTAGTTGTTTTCGGTCTAACTACAGACTCACTATTATGCTGTGACTTCATAGATTTATTTTGTGATTGGTTAGTTTTACCCTTAACAACCCGTACCTCCGGGTAAAGATTAGCATTTGTATTTACATCAGTATGCACTAGATGTATAACATCTGTGGAATCATTGCTATGATCAGTAGTTGGAATACTATCATGTGCATTAGAAATGTCAACATGTCTCTCACTAGTGCATTCAGGTTGACAAGCTCTATCAGTCTCCATTACAATGGCAACACTATTAGTATTTGTTGTTTTCTCTAATGAGTTAACATTATTAACAGAACTCCTGTTAGCTGCCTTATCCTGCATTACTACTCCAAAATTAGTAGCAGTTCTAACAGTAGGTAAACTCGTGACATCATTAGAATTATATCTAGGCCACATAAAGACATGGCCTTTTTCAAAATCATTAGTGTCTCTCAAAACTTTATGGCGTTTCTGCTGTAAAAGCTTTTGTTTGAAAGCTGACACGCTATCCAACATATTCTCAAACAATGGAGATGTAATTCGGGTTGGAAAGTCTTTAAACAAAACACGCTGTTTTTCTGTGATATCGTCAGTTAACTTAGACTTTTCTGGTCTAAAAAAGTCAATCAAGAGCCTTAAGTAAGGTGAGTCGCAATTACTTAAGGCTCTTGATTGACTTTTTTAGACCAGAAGAGTCTAAGTTAACTGACGATATCACAGAAAAACAGCGTGTTTTGTTTAAAGACTTTCCAACCCGAATTACATCTCCATTGTTTGAGAATATGTTGGATAGCGTGTCAGCTTTCGAACAAAAGCTTTTACAGCAGAAACGCCATAAAGTTTTGAGAGACACTAATGATTTTGAAAAAGGCCATGTCTTTATGTGGCCTAGATATAATTCTAATGATGTCACGAGTTTACCTACTGTTAGAACTGCTACTAATTTTGGAGTAGTAATGCAGGATAAGGCAGCTAACAGGAGTTCTGTTAATAATGTTAACTCATTAGAGAAAACAGCAAATACTAATAGTGTTGCCATTGTAGTGGAGACTGATAGAGCTTGTCAACCTGAATGCACTAGTGAGAGACATGTTGACATTTCTAATGCACATGATAGTATTCCAACTACTGATCATAGCAATGATTCCACAGATGTTATACATCTAGTGCATACTGATGTAAATACAAATGCTAATCTTTACCCGGAGGTACGGGTTGTTAAGGGTAAAACTAACCAATCACAAAATAAATCTATGCAATCACAGCATAATAGTGAGTCTGTAGTTAGACCGAAAACAACTACCCCACAATTAGGCTCTGACTCTAATGAACACCCTCATTTGTCTTTTCCCCTGCCAGTGAGAACAGAGAAGAACATGTATCGTTCCCGTTCAATGAGCAGAGGAAGACAGAAGAGGAAATTTTCGGAAGAATACACACCTCAGAAGACCCTGAGGAAAATGTGGACAGGCAAACGCTAGTCCACAATATTTCCAACACTATTTTAACCAAAGATGAAATCCTACTATTGAATAAAGGTCTAAGTTTCATCCCTAGATGTCAGAGTCAGTTGACTGATACTGTTATGGACCTCAGGCTATTCTGTAGGAATGTTATGCTAAAACTTATATACAAAGATTCTACCAATAGTAATTTAGAGTTTAAGTTTAAGAATTTGAGTGAATTTATACCCAGTAATCATCCATTAGTTGAAGCCTACCTAAAACTCACTGAGGAAGAACCACATAGTTATTATGATAACAGAACAAATAATAAATCACGCTATAAGAGAGACAATCTCACATATAGTGAAAGAAAAAGTCTCAAGAAGTTACAGGATGATCCGAACATCATTCTCAGACCCGCTGACAAGGGTGGCAAAATAGTTGTCATGGATTCATCTGACTACACTGATAGGATGGTATCCATGTTAAATGATGTATTTTATGAGCAAGTCTCAGTTCATTACATAGAGCATACTATTAAATATGTACAAGATACTATAAAAGATATTTACATGGGTCAATTAATAGATAAAGATCTATATGGATATCTCACTATCCCTTCTCCGACTATACCAGTCATACACGGTCTCCCAAAAATACACAAGGACTCGGATAATCCTCCTATGAGACCGATAGTTTCAGGTCGAGGTTGGGTGACAGAGCATCTGTCTGTATATATTGAGAAGCACCTTAGATCTGTTTTAAACAACAACAAGGTAGTTTTAAGGGACTCCAAACAGTTTTTAATTGACTTATATGATTGTACCAAAGATTTAATGATTACACTGGACTACATTTTTGTCACGTTTGATATACAGTCCCTTTTCACGGTAATGCCGAATGAGTTGGGCTTGACATATGTTGCAGATTACTTAAAAGAACATAGTGATTACCCTTCTGTAACCATCGATCTAATTGTGCATTTCCTAGAGTTAGTCCCAGAAAATAATCTTTTTATTTTCCATGACAGCATTTACAAACAGAGGGGTGGCGTAGCTATGGGCACACCATGTGCCAATAGCTACGCCAACATGTTCCTGACCTACTGGGAGGAGCACATACTATTTTGTGAAGACATGTTTAAACAGCATGTCATTTTCAATCGACGCTTTGTTGATGATTTATTTGTTTTGTGGAAGGGCTCACTAGACCAACTTCACAGTATGCTTACCATCATGAATAATTTGACAACTTGTCTCAAATTTACCATGAAACATTCACTGTATAGGATTGACTTTTTAGACATGTATATTGAAAGACTTCATAACAATCTTATAAATACAGGTGTATTTCGGAAGAGCTGCCACAGCAATACTTTACTGCTTAGATCTAGTATGCACCCACCCCATGTTTTCAGAAATATCATGAGAGGCCAAGCAATCAGAGCATCAAGGCTGAATCCTCTAGATGATGGCTTTGAAACTGAACTAAATGGCCTTAAAGACAGGTTATCTACTAGGGGTTATGGCATTAGGGAGATAAACACACACCTGAATAATATACATGAACTAAGACATACTTAGGGTGAACCTTATTTTGGACCGCATGAATCTATAACAGTCCCAAATAGTCATATTGAACGATCACAATATGTTAAATTTATTACATATTTTTCATCAGACCACTTAGAAATCAGAGAAATTATTAGAAAACATTGGGAAATCCTACATGTGGATGATGACCTTAAACTGATAGTTGGTGAACAACCAGGGTTCTTGTATAAGAATAAAAACATTAAAAAGGAAGTTATGTTACCCCACACCTAGTTTTAGAGATAGGAAGGAAGGATGTACTAAGCCATGCGGACAATGCAATTTTTGCTCTTATATAGATAGTACTCCCCATTTCTTCCATCCAGACCTACAGAAAAGTTTTTCTATATCTGCAGAGGCTAACTGTATGACACAACATGTTATTTATCTAGCTGTCTGTCAAACATGCTCCTCATTCTACGTTGGGAAGATTAACCGCCCACTGAGGGATCGAATGAGGGAACATGTTTACCATATGAGAAAGGGCACAATACATAACGCTTTGGCCAAACATGTTATGATGAACAATACACATTATGTATTTTTATTTAAGGTACTGGAGGTGATTATTCCTAATCCAAGAGGTGGGGATATTAAAGTCTATACAGAGGGCAAAGAAACAGAATGGATCATATTACTAAAAGCAGATAAAGGATGTGGCCTGAATGAAAGGGCCTCAATTAGACCTAAATTAAGGCAGAGAAGGAATATTAAGTGAACCAACTGTTTTAATATGTCTTAAGAGCACACTTGTTTTTATTTTGTCTATATTTGTTTTTATAGATGTTCCTAAAACATGCTTTTTTATATAAGATTTTCACACATGCTTTTTGAATGTTATATACATTTGATTCTTTGCATTTTATTCCATGTATTTTTATTGCAACAGTTCTTGTCTCTTTAAAATTCTTTGGAATGTTTTACTAATTGCTTGCCACTGATTGGGAACAGTATATATGGTGAAAGCAGTTTTAGTGTTTGTCATAGATATGAAGAAGCATCACTGTGAAAGCGCTTATCTCTCTGTCAGTTGTTTGTGGATTAAATATTTCTTTTTACAAGTTTGGATCCTGCTTTATTTGACCTGGCATAAAAGGGTTTGTACCTGCTCACGCTTGGCTGTTACTTTTTTCTGATAATGTACAATATATTGTTTAGGCCATGTATCCTTCCGGTAAGGTATCTCTGAGGGCATTCCACTTGTTCCATATGTCTGGACAGATTCATGCTAAAGGGGGCATTATACTCAATGACTGGCCTAATAAAGTCTAAGTAAAGGGGGACAATGATATCGGTAGATCTAGATGCAATCTCTTTGCTCTTAAGCTGTGCAATATAGAAGGAGTTTTTATGACAGTGGACACATGTTGGTTGAAAACTAAGTCACTGTCTAAAAAGATCACAATCTTGAACAACTGGGTCAACACTTAGGGGCACATTAGCAATAGGGTAGTTCCCTGAGGTAGGTGACTTTTCAAAGGATATAATAATGTATTGTTTGGCATTTCATTTCATTCTATGACTGGCACCAGTTATTTGTTTGAGACAAACCTTCCTGCAGGATGACAAAGATATTTGGGGATTCAATGAATGCTCTCAGCTTCCAATCATCTGCAAGCTTCATCAGTCAGAGCCCCTTGGCACTGGCAATTACATCAGAACAACAGAAGAAATCTCAGCATTGAACATGGGGGACTCCATTGCTGACTGATGTCCTACTATTGCAATGTTGCAGTGTTCACTAGTGGGTTTACCCTTCTTCCAATCAGCTTGTCCAGCCAAGTTTCCAAAGCTTTTCCAGTCGCTGATGGTGCATCGGATGTCTGACATGTTGGCAGGTACGTGGGCCATAAATGTGACATCTGCACACACCAGCCCTCAGAAGTTTTCAACCACCAGCTGTACACCAGATGTTCCTGCTACTTGCAGACATTAGATCAGTTTTGCATCAAGATAATTACCCTGTTGGGGTTTATTTCAGTCCTTTTTAGCATTACTATAGTCTGTTAATGTCCAGTAAGAGCAAGTGCAACTGTGGTCGCCAGATTCCCCATAAAGACATCCATGACCAGTACCTCTTTTGTTTGGGTAGTGCTCACAATTATACAAACTAAGCCATTTGTAAGTTGTTTGTCTCTAAGACCCTTCGTCACCAACTTCAGGCCCTTGACTTATACCTTGAAAAGCAGCACCTTAGACAGATCACTCTCGGTATGGAAGCTGCCTCCAATGCCCGATCTGAACCACCCAGGAAGAGGGCCAAGCCTATGCAGCTATCTACTTCCACTGCACTTCCCTCTGCCAATTCTCAACCTGTAGCCATCGTCAGTTTGGCCGAGGAACCGGCGTCCACCACTTTGGATAAAGCAGGTACCTATCAGGAGGCCACACAATCCAGAGAAGACAACATGTCCAGGGAGGATATCCTGGCACCTAATTCAGATGCCAGGGGGGAACTAGTAACTGGGATGGGCACTTTAGACCAGGCCTCTGCCACTTCTACTATGACTTCCAGGCCTACCACCAGCCAGACGCCGGCTAGGCCTACCAAGAAAAAGCAAACTATGAGGCATATTCTGCCAACTGCGGAGGCCTTGTCCAACTGGCAGGCTTTCAGCCAGAGCCTCTACAATGCCTTCCTGGACCTTACACCTACTGCAGACCTTCCTCCTGCTGCTTCACCTGTTCTCATTCCCAGGCCTCTCCTGCCTGAGAGAACTCCTAGCCAACCTGCAGAGGAGGAAATTTTGGACTCTTCAGAGGATTCCTTGTCCTGCTCTGCACAGATTTCTTCCCCTCTGGGGTATGGATCCCCAAAAGATGCCTCTGCAGAACTTGACTCCCCTTTGGAAGACTTTACCTTTGAGGACACAGTCAGTCTTAGGAGAGAACATTTTAAATGGGAACGCTCAGACATGTCTGAGGCTCAGAAAAGATTCTATGACCTGATCCAGATGGAATCTCCTAACCTGGCTCCTATTCCACCTGTCCAGCCTGCCTTCTTGGATGCTTTTGCTGCAGCATGCTTGAATCCAGATTCCCGGCCACCTGCACCTAGAAGGGCAGACAGATTATACAGGGTACCTGATGAAGAGAAATTCCTATTCAAGTGCTCTCCAGCAGACCCAGCTACTATTTCTATTGCTACTGATAGGGCAACCAAACTTATCCCTACTACCACTGTCCTGCCTGCAGATAAAGACAGCAAGGCCATGGAGAGATGGGGAAGAAGATATATACTTCTGCTACCCTAGCTTTTAGGGCTATGAATTACAAGTCACACATGGCCAAATACTCCTTGGCCTTACTAGACAAAGCCTCCAAAGATCTCAGTGATATCCCTGACTGTGCTGCAAAATCATCCCTGTCTTCCTTGCTTGGGCTCATCCCCCAAGTTAATAAACACTCCCTCAGGTGTGTGTATGATACAGCTGAGGCCTCTGCCAGGTCAGCTGCATCTGCTTCTGTGTTGAGATACTCCTGGCTACATCTACAGCCCCTCCCAGATGACTTCAAGGCCAAACTCTTGGATGCCGCTTTGGATCACTATGCCCTTTTTGGCACCAAGGTGGATGACCTTTTCAAGTCACTCCAACAAAAAGGGAAAGAACTCTAAGACCTAAAGCATCTCCTTGTCTCTCCAATCCCAAACTTCCAGAGGAACTACCCGGCCAAGACACAATTCATAAGAAAGACTTCAAGGCCCTCTGCTCCTTCCAGATCTTTAAGACCTCACAGGAGACAATCTACTCAGCCTAGGACTCATCAGACCACTGCCCAGAGACCTCCCTTTCCAGAAAAGGCAGGCTGTGTCTAACAGCCTGCCTCACTTTCTTCCCCCACCTCCTCCCACCATACCTCTATCCTCCCATCTCTCTCACTGCCACCCTACATGGGCCTTAATGACATCTGACAAATGGGTTTTGACAGTCCTGAAGGAGGGTTACTTCATGTCTTGAATCTCTCCTCCTCCAAGACTATCTATCCCTCCCCTCAACCTTCTCAGAGGTCCCTCCAACCAGAGGTCTTAAACAACCTGTTACTCCAAGGCATCTTAGAACTAGTCCCCCCACCTCAGCTCGAGGGAAAGGCTTCTATTCTAGAATTTTTCTGCTGCCTAGGAAGGAAGAACCATGGAGACCCATCCTAGATCTTCCCCCTCTCAACCTCTTCTTGAAGGTCTCCTCCTTCAGGATGATAACACTACCCATTCTCTTTCCCCTGATCCTTCCTCAGGCCTTCATGGCAACCTTGGACATCAAGGAGGCCTATCTGCACATTCCCATTAAACCGTCCTCCAGGAAATTCCTTAGATTCAAAGCAGGCTCCTCTCATTTTCAATTCTGTGCCTGGCCTTTTGGACCCTCTACTGCACCAAGGGTATTCAAAAAATGCCTAGGTCCAGTCATAGCTTACTGCAAGACAAGGGGAATGCAAATTTTCCCATACCTAGACAACCTTCTTATTCAAGCAGAAGACAAACAAACTCTACTCGCCCACACAAAGGAACTCCTGCACCTACTGCAGTCTCTAGGGTTCATCATAAACTTCCCCAAAGCCCAACTAAATCCTACACAATATATTGCCTTCCTAGGATGCAGAATCAGGACAGACCTCAGGATGGCCTTCCTACCGGAGGAAAAAGTGCTTTCCCCTGACCCACCACCTACAGTTTGCCCTCCTCTCACCCATCCTGACTGCGAGGGAATTCCTCAGACTTCTTGGGTACACGGCAGCTACTATTCTCATACTACCCCTGGCAAGGTTACACATGAGGAAAATGCAATGGTATCTACACTCGGTATGGGCCCAATACTCACAGTCCCCTTGAGTTCAGGATCCCACAAATCCCATGCCTCCACCAAGAAGTGAAGTGGTGGCTGGCCCAGGTTGCTCAAAATCTGGGCCTTCCCCTGCAAATGCCCTCCCCTTCCCAAATCATGCACACAGACGCATCAGATCTGGGCTGGTGGGTGACTCTGGACACAAGAACAGTGCAAGGTTTGTGGACAGACAAACACAAACACTGGCACATCAACATCAAGGAAATGTCTGCCATACTTCTTGCCCAGCAGGCCTTCCAGCCTTTCCTCTGACAAGGCATCCTAAAGATCTTTACAGAGAACACCACAGTGATGTGGTACCTGAACAAGCAAGGAGTGACAAAGTCCTACCTCCTCTGCAGGCTAGTTATACAGGTATGGGATCTGGCTATCTCCCAGGGAATCTCCCTCCAGGCAGCCTACATCCCATCCCAACACAATTGTCAGGCAGACTCTTTAAGCAGAACCACCTCAGACAGTCACAAATGGATGCTGTCAAGAGATGTATTCCAAGATCTGATCCACAGGTGGGGTATTCCATAGATAGACCTGTTCACCTCCTCCACAAACAGGCAACTCCAGAACTCAACCCGAAGGCACTGCAAACAGATGCCCTCTTAATGTCTTGGAAGGGGAGATTCCTGTACGCTTCCCCTCCCCCTTCCCTCTGATCCAGAGAGTCCTACTGAAAATTCAGCAGGACTCACCAGAAATCATGTTGTTGACTCCCTACTGGCCAAGGCAGCACTGGATGCCCTTACTTCTTCATCTCTCCAAGGGCAATCACCACAAGTTACCCCCTCAGTGGATATATTCACACAGCACAACAGGACACAGATTCACCCACAGTGGAGATCCCTGCACCTCTCCCTGTGGCTGATAGGATTCTGATTCCCTTCAGACACCTGAACAATGAGGACATGCTCGCAGTCTTCCAGGATGCCAAGAAACCCAACACAAGGAAATATTATCTCTCTAAATGCAGAAAGTTTTCTATCTGGTGTCACAAAAGACAGATGGAGCCACTGGATAGCGACCTGCCTTTGATTCTGTCCTACCTGTGTGAACTCCTGAAAACAGGCTTGTCTTACTCCTCCTTAAAAGCACACCTGTTTGCCATTTCTGCCTGCTTGCCTATGGAACCTCTGCTAGCATCCAGACTTCCAGCCAAGTTATTCGTAAAGGGTGTCTTACACTTAAGACCCCCCCCAGAAAACTGACCCCTTCTTCCTGAAACCTTAACTATGTTCTAGAAAAACTCACTGTGCCACCCTTCGAACCAGCTGGCAAGGCTGACTTGAAATTTTGCACTTGGAAAACTGTACTACTAGTAGCTCTGACATCACCCAGGAGGGTCTCAGAGATCCAAGCCCTTATGACTACCCCACCTTTCCTGGTTTTCCATATGGACAGGGTCACCCTCAGGATTAATCCCTCTTTCTCCCCAAGGTGGTTAATGACCTTTCCCTGAATCAGGCTATTAACCTACCCACCTTCTTTCCAAACCCTCAGGGAGAGAGTGAGACAGTCCTTCACTCCCTAGATCTCCACAGGCAACTTTGATTCTATTTGCATAAGACCAAGCCTTTACGCAAATCAGACCAGCTGTTTGTATCCTTCCACCCCAGGGCTCTGGGGAAAGCTGTGGGAAACCAAACCATTTCTTCTTGGATTGCTAGAGCCATCTCCTTTTGTTACACACACCATGGGAAGACAATGACAGATAATGTCAGAGCCCATTCCACAAAAGCCATGGCTTCCTCTGGAGCTTTTTTTAAAGGCCTAGACACCAACTCCATTCTGGAAGCAGCTACCTGGTCTTCTGTGCACACCTTCACCAGAGACTATAAACTGGACCACATCTCCAGGGCCAGGACAGGATTTGCCAGGGCTATCCTCCATGGGTTCCTGGAATCCTCATCCAGACCACCTCCTAGCCAGCAGTGAGCTTTTGTACTCACCCACTAGTGAATACTGCAACATTGGAATAGAAGGACATAGGAAAGTTGTGTAAAATCTTACCATAACCATAGATGTCCTTCTCTTCCATGTTGCGTATTCCTTCCCTCCCACCACCCTCTTTTTATCCTTGCACTTGCTCTCCTTGGCTTCTGTACAGGCTAGGCCATCAGGACTAGCTCCATCTAGGTCTTCCTTGCTTCTGAGGACTGGTGCGTGCAGACGTCACATTTATGGCCCATGTACCTGCCAACATATCAGATGTCTGACACACCATCAGGGACTGGAAAAGTTTTGGAAACCTGGTCGGACAAGCTGATTGGAAGAACGGTAAACCCACTAGTGAATACTGCAACATGGAAGAGATGGACATCTATGGTTATGGTAAGATTTTACACAGCTTTCCTGTCTCTTTGCAGCTGCAGATTCCCATATTTTGATCTCCTGTCTCCCATCTCTGAATCACTTGGCAATCTAGCATGTAATATAAAGGTTTATTTCCAGTTTATTTAGCTTTTCTACTATGCCTGAGTGGGGAATTATGTCAAAAGCCTTGGCCAGTTCAAGGTATGTGATGTGTACTGTTTTACCTTTATCTGTTGCTTTAGTGACCTTTTCAAAAATGTTCACCAGGTTGAATAAACATGACCTGCTCTTGACAAACCAAACTGAGATGGATCCATTGTTTTGAGATTATCTACATCCTTCCTTATTAGTTCCATGATAAGTCTATCTATGGTTTTGCATATGAGGCTGGACAGACGTATGAGTCGCCAATTTCTTGGGTCTGTGACAGGTCCTCCTTTATACAGGGATCTAATAGTAACTATTCTCATTTCACTTGGTAGAAAATTGTATGTACTTCATAGCAGTTTTAGGACCTTGTCTTGTGTGATAGCTGGAGGTAAGTCATCTTAAAGTATATCTTGTGGGTTAGACAGATTGGAGAGAGGGGTAAAGTCTGAGATTAATTTATTGGCCAGTAGGTCCTCTATATCTTCAGCTTCACTGTAGGTCACATTGATCACAATCAGTTCAATGCATTGCTGCATTGTACTTTTGAGATTACAACCATAACTAAAAAAGACCTTACAATGGTCTTTGGTTTGTACGGCTATTTTACCCTCAAACTTGGCTTTGGTGAATTTTACTAAGGCCCTGAGTTGCTTGTGTATTTCATTGACAAGGGCTCTATGATGATGTGAATTACTCGTCTTATTTTTTTTTTTCAAAATTCTCTTGCTTTTATTGTAAAGCTTGCATTTATTATGGTTCACTATGGGGTTTCTTTCTGGGGTTTGTCCTGCATTTGTTTCTAAAGTGTACAGCTGCATCTGTGAAACAGTATACATGCTGGTATAGTGTGGTGGTGTACATTTCTATGTATTCCATGGAGTTAATAGGGTATGGTGTGGATTTGAAGCTTGCCAATGTATCACTTAGAAGAAGATAGTCTGTCTTAAAGAAATTTCTTACATTGAATGGAAGGGATCTCTGGTTTCAATTTTATTTCAAGGGAGATGGCTTTATAGTCAGACCTAACAAGTGATAAAGATATGCAAGGGATGTTGCAAGATGCCCCTATATCAGTAAGGACAAGATCCAAGATGTTGCTCCCCCTAGTGGTTACTCTGAATAATTGTTCCAAGGTATTTACATTGACAAAGTTCAGGAATTTCTGTGCTTGTGCTCTAGTGGTAGTATAGGTTTCCCTGTTTATAGTTGGATAGTTTAGATCACCTAAGAAAATGATATTGGGTTTAATGCTGAGTAATTCCAGTTCATATAAATAGCCATAGTGGCTTTCATGGGTCATAGGGGGAGTTCTATAGCTAGCTAATATATGGCACAGCACCTTTCTGATGATTATTTGGACATTAAGAATCTTTAGTGCATCATGCTGCTACACCTCCACGTTTTATCACCCTCCTGCATAGTAGTATGGAAGGCATTATATTCCTACACAGCTGGAGTGCTATCCAAACATTTTACACCATGTCGTAGTCACTACATAGATGTCGATGTCCTTCAGGGTGAGAAGATCTTGTAGGGAGTAAAGTTTCTTTTTTAGGATCCTAGCCTAATCAGTAATACCTTCATATTTTCTTTTGCTTGCTTCATTATGTTGGTAGGTTTATCAGATTAGCATTGCCTAAAAAAGGTACTGTGAAGTGGAAAATGTCTTGCCAATAATCAAAACCCTAGAAGGAACAGATGCAGGCCATCCTTGGCAAAGCAGTGTAGTCCTACAATCATATCCTCCTACGATAAGAAATATCGGACTCCCTATGAATAACACCAAATATGAAAGTAAATTATTGAAATAAAGTACATTTTGTTCATATTGCTGCATCACCCCTGGGGACAGTTGGATGCTGCCCAGTGTTAGACTCCAACCTGCATGGGACTCCAAGTTTGAGAGCTTCATCATGTCTCTCTCCATGTAGTCCAGTGAGGTACATCTGAAGTCACTGATACCTAGATGTACTGTGGCACAGTAATACTGCTACTTGTGTGAATGTGTGATCTGATGGATCCTGGATCCAGACAAGCAACTAGCCTTCACTCTTTCCTTGCTCAGCCTGTTAAGAGGTACATCTGTATGTCTTACAATAAAGTCACCTACAAGAAGAATGTTTGGTTGGTTAGTGCAACCTTTAGGCTCAGCATCTGTGAGTTTGGGACTCTTTGTGCTATATGATGAGGTAGGTTTAATTTGTTTAGTCTGTTTTATGCGTATATTGCATTGTGGAGGTCTTTGAAATTTAGGCAAGTTACTCTTTAGAAGATATGGATTATGTGCATTGTGATTGCTTCGGAGAGGTCTGGTGTGTGGTGTGCTGGTGGTGATTTTGGTGTCTGAGTTTAAAGTGTGTGAAATTTTTGAATACAAGACCATTGTATATGTACACCTGTCACACATTGTGTGCTGTTTTAGAAACTGATGATCATCAAGCACCATGAGACAAATCTTATACTGTCTCAAGATACCTGTCTTAGTCAGGCTGACTGCAGGAGATGTGGGGAAGTGCTGCTGCATGGTTTCAACAGGAGTGACTCGGATGGGCAGGGGTGACTATGACTACCTGAAGTTCAGTTTATTTAGGATCATGTTTGGGTGGACTTACTACTAAGGTGAGGGCAATGCCTACTTATCTGGCAAGGGGTGTACTGCAGCTCAGTGTGCGCTTCTTTGCATTTAGCACATATAATTTTAGCCTCAGACCTGGATTTCTTAGGTTGTATATATGTTGCATGTCTTTTACAAGGGAAAAAAGCTCTTGTAGAGAGAACCCACTATAGAGTGAGTCCAATGGCAGTAGTGCACTGAAAGCACCCCAGACCAGCTTTTTTTTTTTTTCCTTTTTTAAGAGAAGCTCATTTCTCATAGTTCAGGGCTTTCCACGCTTATCAGAGTCTTGAATAAAAGACCCTGGGTGGGTGCAGCTCTCTGCTTGTTATAGCAAATGAACTGGAGAGGGAGTTAATCATATGAAGCCAATAGTGGAGCTCAGTGACTTTAGAAGCTGTAACAAATCACAGTTCATTTTGTCCTTTGACTTTGGGTTACATGTCAATGACCCCAGGTATGTTAGAATTTCAGAAACATTAGCTTTTACAGTCAAGCAGGGGAAAATGTAATTAGTGTGCGAACAATAGGGAGCAGCAGGAGAGTAGTGGGGAGTGTAAGGGCTGCAACAGTGTAGCAGACACAAGAACAATACCAAATGTATCCACAGTAACAAATGGAACAAACAGGAAGTATTGGAATGCAACTTTAAGCAGGCAAATGAACAGAATATTAGGTTCTAGCAGCAAAGCTGGAACGTAAACACTTGTTTAAGCACAGACGTAGAAACCATGCAGCAAAAATTAAAATACTGCCACTGTTGCAATCCAGACTACAGTCTATGACACCACCCAAGGAAGAGATTTACCAGTTACACTGCTTATGGAAAAATTCAGTAGCAAATCACTAAATAAGGCTCAGATCCTGCAGTAGCTCACAATTCCCTCCAAAGTACACATGAAACTACAAAACTAAAATTCCAGACCAACTTAAAATACAGTTCCATTTTAGAAGTAATTCTACTTATGAAAATAAAAATGCAGCATAATGTATAAATAATGCTCAGATTTTGCAGTAATTCACAATTATCACACAACTGCAGATGAAGCTACTAGATTAAGGTCCCAGAGCAAGTTAAATTTGATAAAAAAATAGACAAGTGGCAGAAATTGCAGAAATAAATATAGCAAATGAAGGTGACTATGAGTATAGCTTAAATATCTAATGGGAACCAGATAATATTAAACCAGAGGCTAACTCAAGCTTTATCATCTAAGAGGAGGGCCTTCCCAGTTTCAACTCGTAGATGAGCAGAAGAGATGAAATAGGAAGAGCTTCCAAGACCAGAAATATAGTAGTCGTGGTAGGTCAAAAGTCTCAAACAAAATAGATTTAAATAATAAGGTAAGTGCAATAGTTTAACTGTAGCTTTGCTAAATGCAAAACTAAGTCCAAATGCTTTGTTTGTCATCAAACATCCATTTACATATGTTAAGAGTACAAAGGTCATTCAAATAATCAGGAATGCCCATGATCCCTGCAGTCTGCATCAGCACAGAGGGACACTTTCTTTTGGCACTTTAAGACACATTGGTATGGAGTGGAAATGCTCCAGAAATAGTTTTGAATAGGATTAGGAACCTGATATTTTGGTATTAATGTTAGAAACATGTTGTAAATCTTTCCAAATGTAATACTTCTCTAGCAAAAGTTATCAAATGTCTGTTAATCAGTGTTTTAACAAGCACAAATATATAAGCCAGAAAGTCTTCTGGCACAGCACATAATCAGGATCATTATAGGGATGTTAGCCTTTAACATTCTGTCAGTTTTCTTAATGCCAAATTCTGGTTCTAAGTTGGTGGCAACACCGGACTGGTTTCTAAACCCAGCAAGGTGTGCCATGCTTTAAGCTGTTAGCAACAACAGTTTAATGGTCTCACTTATTCCCTTATTCTTCTACCCTAATCTTGAGTTTATATGCACTGAAAAGTGAGGACAGATGAATTGTTCTCCAGCACCTCTATTTGGAAACCAGTGCAGGCAATCCAAATAGATCTCTTTTGACTGCAGTCTGTCATTATCCATCTCTCTCAGCATTTATATGGCCCTTTTCATGGATATCCTGTCTCCCTAATGGAGCATAAACCATGATTTGACCTCTCAATTTCCTCTACCTCTGTTCTGTAAGGTTGGCGGGATAGAGGGATGAAAAGCCAGTAAAAGCAGTTTGGTCTGTGGAATGGCGAGACTGAACTCTGTATTACACACACTTTGTCAATGTGACATCTCACAAAAAAGTAGTCTTTTTTCTAAAAAGGTCTTGGCAGCAGCTAACTAATTGGTCATGCTCTTTCAAGACAAGACCAGTCTCTAAACCCAGCCTCTCTTTTTACAGATAGGACTTGTTTGTCAATGTGAATTCTGTCCAGCATTTCCCTTACTTTGAGAAGATTGTTGTCAGAAATCAAGGTAAAATAGAGAATTTGCTGTTCAACCTTCTGTTCATTAACAACTGAACTGGTGATGAGAGACTGATTCTCTACAAGGAGTACATGTATATTCCAAAACTGTGAAATAATAACCCCCATAGCCACTGCTGCAGATGTTCCACGTGAGATTTTTCACTGCCTGGATAATTTTCTCACTTAGCATTAACTGTATGCCAGATGTCTGAATTCTCTTTTATTCATGAGTTTTTTTTTTGTTTTTTTTTTTAATTTTTGACATCTGTATTGCAGACTGTAACAATAAAATGGGAACATGAGTTAGCTAGAAGTAGCATACATGAAGGTGTACATGCCACTTGGAAACAAAAGCAGTCGTGTAGTGTGAGCCATATCCAAATAAAGTTGTGCCCGTGGTCCACTTGCAGTCTTGGTGGTTTTCAATTTTCACATTATTTCATGCCCAAATGCTGCTACCTGGTACATATGGGAAGAATGCCTACTATAAATATATAACCAAATGCCAGAAAATAGTTTATAATTCCAGTTTTAAAAAGCTTCTGGCAAAATTATTTTACTTACAGATTTATTAGTATGCAATTGTAAATGTGAATAGAAGAAGAAAGGCCAGAAAGCTGTTTTTCCTGTTCAGAAACATTATTTGTGATAGTCACCTTGACCTATTATTTTAAAGCATTTCATCCCTCATAGTCAATGCTTATGTAATGCAGAATGGATTGCGGGCTGTGGCGTGACTGAGCTGTACAGATCTTTGCGGTAATTAGTGGGAGTCTCTTTTATCTTGTTCTCTTACATTTCTGTTGAAATGCACCAAAGTCACCGAGAAGTAACTGATTTGGCGCCATAACAGTTATTTCAAAATTTCATTTTCTTTGTAAAGGAACTCAGAAAAGGCCAATGAATATAGAGAAAACTCAGTTTAACTGTCATGCCACACTTGCAGAACTTTTTGTTGCGTGTTTTCACACATTCATTAAATGAGGAAATGTGGGGTAAATGCATGTCAGTGAATTTATTTATTTTATTTTGTTTTACATTTGTTGACCGGGAAAGTCTGACTGGATGCATGACCATTTTCAGCAGAGGCCTGGGGAGAAAATCTCCAAGGGTAAGCAGATACAGCATTACATAATACCAGCATTACATATTACAAACAGACTATTTACAGTGATTACATAAATAAGCAAGTTAAACAAGTTCCACAGGTTAGAGTTAATCCCGATCGTAAGTCAGGATTAAATTAAATTACACAGTAAACTGGTTAACAGATTTTTACACATTCTAGAGAGAGTTAGCCAGGCTTGATACATTGACATAGCCAGGTAAGTGCCAAATGTTGTTTGAGTCTAGTTTTAAATTGACCTAAGGTAGAAAGTAAGGTAATATCAGCTGGAAGAGAGTTCCAGGGTCTACTTACAGAGTTTGCAAAGAGAGAGTTACCGGCTGTGTTATTAATTTTGCTAGTCTGAATTAGTAGTTTGTTAGAGGATCGAAGCAGTCTAGGATTGTTATAGGGGGTGATAATATTTTTAAGTGCAAGAGTATTGTCCGGATTATAGAGGATTTTATAGGCCATAATCAGTTGGTTATATTGGATTAGGCTGGGTAGTTCAAGTCATCCAAGCTGATTTAGATTGATGCAATGATGTGTCCTAAAAGGTAACCCATTGGCAAACCTGGCAATGTGGTTGTAGCAAATTGAGAGTTTGTTAAGACAGTCTTGTTTAAATTCGAGAGTAGAGGGGATGCATACAGAAGGGTTGAAAGAATGTGGCAATTTTAGCTGGAGGGGTAGGAGGGCTTTTATTCTGTAAAGTGACCCTAGTTTTTTATTGATGGTTTTGATAGTTTGGTTAACATGTAGGTCAAATTTTAGATTATTATCTAGGATGACACCTAATAGTTTTGTAGAGGGGGTCAGGG
Source organism: Protopterus annectens (assembly GCF_019279795.1). Classification (NCBI taxonomy): domain Eukaryota; kingdom Metazoa; phylum Chordata; order Ceratodontiformes; family Protopteridae; genus Protopterus; species Protopterus annectens. The sequence continues at coordinate 280,682,763 of NC_056740.1, forward strand.
GAGATTATTGTGCCATCATTTGAATTTATGGTAAAAGTGAAAGCAGTAGACTTATGTGTTGGTGAAAATAACAGCATTTTAGTTTTTTTGGGATTTAGGATCAGACAATGTTCAGAAAGCCAGTTTTCTATTGTAATTAAGGTGGTCTGGGTAGCTGACCATAACTCTATTGGAGATGTGGCCGAGCAAATCAGAGTAGAGTCATCAGCATATTGGATACAGCTGACTTTTGGGATGACAGTATAAAGGTTGTTAATGAAGATGGAGAACAGCAAGGGCCCTAGTATAGAGCCTTGTGGTACTCCAAGGGTGTTAGATAGAAGATTAGAGAGTTTGTTCTACCAGAAGACAACCTGCTGTCAACCATTCAGGTAGGATTGAAACCACTGAAAGGCTCTAGTATCTAGGCAGAATGTTTGCAGGGTGTGGATTAAAAGTTGGTGATCAACCATATCAAATGCCTTGGAAAGATCCAAGAAGAGGGCTGAGGATATGTAATTATTTTGTGATTATGGTTTATGGTGTTGGTAAAGGTTAGGATGGCTGAAGTAGTGCTGTGATGAGGACGGAAGCCATGCTGAGTGTCTGCCATAAGGTGATTCTGGATTAGGTGGTGCATGAGTTGTCTATGAATACATTTTTCCATAATCTTTGCAAGTGGAGAGAGTATAGCTATTGGCCTATAATTGGAGAATTCAGTAGAGCTGCCTCCTTTGTGAAGTGAGATTACATTGGATATTTTCCAGATGGTGGGAATTTTAGCTTCTACTATGGTTCGATTGATTAGTATTGAGACGGGGTAAGCAATAGCATCAGCTGATTTTTGTAGGTACTCGGCAGGGAGTTGATCAGCAGAAAGTGTAGTGGGTTTTAATTTTTTGATCAAGGTACGGATAAGTGAAATGGTGACTGGTTGGAAGCTGAACGCGAGTAGTTTTCTAGGGGTGGTACCTTCAGGATCAGGGGAGCTAGGAGGTAGCTGGCTAGCTAGGGCTTGAATTGTCTCAGTAAAGAATCAGTTAAAACTGTCAGAAACGTTTTCAGGGGTTTTATCAATAGCAGCAGCAGGGATTGGAGTTGAAGTTTGTCCAGGATGTAGTAGATTATTTAAACCTGCCCAAAACTTCTGAGGGTTATTTTGATTTACTGTCTGTAAATTAGAGTAGTATTGTTTTTTGTCTTGTAAAATGGATTCTTTAGTTTCGTTCCTGGATTGCCTGTATTTAATGTGATCTTGGGGGTCTTTAGAAGAAAGCCATAAAGCCCATGCTTTGTTTCTAAGGGTAATTTTGAGTTTAGACTCTTTAGAAAGCCATGGTGCAGTTTTTGGCTTTGTTCTCTTTGAACAAACAGGTGCATGCAAATCAAGGATCTCAAGGAATTTGTTGTTAAAGTATGCTACTGCTTCCTCTAAGGGGAGGTGTTTTAGAATAGACCAATTACATGAGTTTAGTTCTTGTTGGAATTTGGCAGGGTCAAAGTTTTTATTGTTTCTAACCTTTCTGAGTAAGGGTTGTTGGAAATTAATGGCTTTGTGCTTAATTACATATGTGAGAAGGTGATCGCTTAGGCCATCAGGGAGAGTACCAGAGGTGTACAGTTGGGGGTGACTATTTATGAGTACCCAGTCAAGTATGCTTTCTTTTTGGTTGGGTTTACCTATCCTGGTAGGGGTGGATATGATTTGTGTAAATGCATGCAGGTTAATATGGGTGGATGGGGATTCTGAGGAACAGTTGCCCCAGTCTATGTTAAAGTCTCCAAGTAGTAGGGTTTCTTGGGGGTAGTGACATGATAGTCAGTGCAGGATATCTTCAAGTGTAGATATATTGTTACCTGGGGGAATGTACATACAGATGATATTAATGCATTTATTTTTATTAAGTTGCAATTTGGTGGCAAGAATCTCTGAGTTATTAATCTGAGGTGGTTGTATTACATCTATGGTGACATTCAACTCAGATTTATGGAGTACAGCTACCCCACCCCCCTTCCTGGAAGCACGATCCAGCCTGTGTATGTTGTACCCAGGTGGTAACACTTCATTGTCTGTAGTGTTAGGTTTTAACCAGGATTCAGATAAAAAGAGAATCTCAGGGGAGTGAACATCCAGAAGTGGATGCAATTCATGTACCTTGTTATTAATGCTTCTAATATTGAGATGACAGGCTAGGAGAGAGTTAGTTGGCCTATTAATTGTAGGTTTGTAGCTTAGTTTGCAAGTAGAGGGGGTATGTGAATCTGAAGTGGGTGGGCCAGGGTTGGGATGAATATCACCACCAAGTATTAGGTTAAGTCTATACTTGGTGATGAACTTCAGGAATTTGTTTATTAGTTGGTGGTAGTGTTTGGATCTAGAGCTAATGTGCCTTGGTTTGAGATGTTGATAGACTGAACAAGATGTTGGATAGGACCTGGTACTGTAAGTATGGTTGAAGGTGGGAGGATTTACAGCTGGGGTTATAGTATGGCCTTTCGGGACCTGAAATCCTGTGAGAAACTGGTTTTCATACAAGGTACGGAGGTATAGTGCAAACAAGAGGGGTAGTAAAGAGGAATATATCATTATTTGTGATTCAGCTAGTGAGTTAAGTAACTGTTTTACCTGGTGATGCAACACCAGAAGATAAAGTGGAGAGGTAAAGGTACTGGAAGGGGGATGGGAGAATGCCAGATGAAAGGTAATAGATGCTATTAAAATGTAGGTAGAAGAATGGGGGTGGGAGGAATTATCCCAGATGAAAGCAGATAGGATCTAGAAAGTGGGAGAGTGGCTATAGTACTTTAAATGTAGAGGTACTGGGGGTGGGAGGAAATTGGGGGCAGGGAGAGTAGCGAAGAGAGCCCGAGCGTAGTGAGGACGAACGTAGCGAGGCTATTGTAGTTTGCAAGGTTTCCTAAGGTGTCCTAAAGCTAATAGGTAAGTATTATAGCTCTTAATGTAAGAGTCAGTTTACTTAAGTTACAGGGGAGGGAGGCAAACACTCAATTAGAAAAAAGAGCACTATGGCTGACCAAAATGGTGACCTGCTTAATTACAAAGCACTGTAAGTGAAAGCTTAACAAATGCTTTTTGTGTGCAACCTACTATGCTTAAATGCTGAGAGAAACTGATTTTGTTATGTTGACCAATTGCAGTTTTGTAGACTCTGTTTTGTAGGTAAATGTAGAGTTCAATCTGCTTAAATGCTGAGAGAAACTGATTTTGTTATGGTGACCAATTGCAGTCCTGTAGACTCCGTTTTGTAGGTAAATGTAGAGTTCAATCTGCTTAAATGCTGAGAGAAACTGATTTTGTTATGGTGACCAATTGCAGTCCTGTAGACTCCATTTTGTAGGTAAATGTAGAGTTCAAACTGAGTCACACCAGAATTAATCATATTAATTCATTAAAGGATCTTCTTTATAAATAAAACCAGCATATTTTAACCATTCTATGACCTTCCCAGTTGAAGTTGTTAGTAAGCCATTAGCATGCGTTCCACATTTTGCCCATTTGTTCCACATTATGAAGGTGAGTGTTCCTCATTTTGGAGATGGAAGGTTGAGAGCTACCAGGTCAGAATAATAATGTTATAGAACTCATGTAACTAGTCTGGACTTATTGCTAAAATCTATACATGCTCTAGTGAGATTATCTGGTTTCCAGAAGTTACACAATCATCGAGTGAAGACCAGGGCCCTGAGATGAACAACTGTTTTGACTGACTTTTCATTTCCTAGTCTCATTAATGACATTTTTTTTAAACTACAATAATCCTATGCACATTTAACATCAAACATACACTGTGTACTAATGTCAGACATAAGCATATTTTTGACCTGGTTACTTTTTTGCCAGGCTTTATTGTGAAAATTTACACAGCTATCTCATCAAATGTAATGTTTTAACAACCCTATTCTCCTGAAGGCAGATGATTTCATTGTTTACGTGAAACTGTATAAACTGATATTATCTCATTTATTTCACAGCTTGTCTTGCTTTGCCTTAAGTAGTGCAACAAATAAAGTGTAGGCAAGTTGTTCTAAATCTGCTATGTCTTTTCATCTTTGCTATGTAACCACTGTAACTTTCTTTATCTCATTTGAACACTAGTATACATTACACTTCTTGAAGACTTTGCAGCTTTTATGGTTTCTCTTTGCTGCTGTTCTATATGTGTGAATGTGTGTGGACACATTATCCTAAATAGATGGTTTAAGTTACACATTTACTGTTTTTATTGTATGTCTTACCAGATGCTTGATGATATGTTTTTGTATGGTTTCTAATTTTGTTTTATAATAATCTTATTGTTTAAAATATTTACTATAAGCTGTCTATACTTTTTAACTATGTTTTGCACTATTTGACTGTTACTGATTATTTATTTGCTTTACTCCACTCAGTTAGTTTCTGTTAGCTTTTATGTCAAGGTTCCTCACTTTTTACACCTTTAGCATTATTTGTTGAGTTGCAGATATTTGTTGTAGTCAGTTACCCACTATTCTATGGTATGTTTTTTCATCTGTTAGATCAGGATATAGTCATAGGATCATAGGATCATAGGAGGATACTGGGTTAATGTCCCTGGAGTCCTTACAAGCCTAGCCAAGAGTTTGTCCCCAAACAGAAACCTCAGTCAGCACCTGTCGCCCCTGTCAATGAGGGACACAGGTGGAACCCCTGGGACAAATGTGTGGTTTCCCATCCACTCATCAAGGCTGTGCTTGAAGAGAGTCAGCTGGTACCCTGTTTGACATGTATGGGAAGTCTTTCAGAGATGCGGCAGCCTCTGGGAGACAAACCTGTCTCTCCAGCAAGTTTTATTGATGTTGCATATTAGATTCAAGTCTTTTTAATGGGTAATGCGGGAGAAGTTAGACTTACGGATATGGAGCATCTCTAGTAGAGCAGGGTCCAAGATTGCCTTGCAGGTGAGACAGAGATCACCTCTGAACATTCTGTATGATACTAAGTAGAGTGATAGTGATTTGAGCCTGTCCGCATAGGACAGGTGTTGGAGGCCATGAATTCTCTTTGTGAGGTATTTCTGTGGCCTTTCCAGTTGCTGCAGATATTTGCAGAGGTACATACCAAATGGGGTGTCATGCTCAATTATTGGTCTAATGAGGGAGGAGTATAGAGAGGTAATAGTCTCCTTCTTTTCTGGAAACAATCGGTTTACTTATGAGATGAACCAAGTAAAAAGATTTTCTGACCACTGCCGCTACATGATGGTGAAATGTGAGATTGTTCTCAACCTGACTACCCAGGACTCTCACCACAGCCTGTGTGCTTAGTCAGTCAAATAGTTTTGTTATTCCGTCATTGTCTGTAACATATAACTTCAGTTTAGGTCTTGGTGGCCAACTCTCTTTGTATTATAGCTGCAGCTGTTTTCTTTGCAAACATTTTCCTTTGCCTTACCCTTGGTTCTTAAGTTGATTGCCAAGGGCTTTCACTACCTGCATACTAGGGAATAGCTGTATACTGGTTGGGAACCTAGCTTGTCCATGAAACACTAGGGATCAATACTCATTTGTGTGGTCACTAGTGTGTGAAGGACAGACTTTGCCTGGAAAGGTTGAATTGCCAGTGTACTGAGGATTCCTCTTTCTCAAAGGAGATGCATAAAGTGGCATATATACATAGTGGGAGTTGGGTGCAAATGTTCTTCATGTTTCACTGTTGCTGTCATCACATTTGGGTTATCTGCCTGCAGGTAGCACTCTGCCGGCCTGAATACCAGAGTCTTAGGATTTCTGCGTCGGATGCTGTCGCTTCTTCCCTGATGTCAGGTCATCAGGGGTATCAGCCGATGCCATTACATCAGTCTTTCTTGCTGTGTGGTGCCCGAAGCAGAAGCAGTTCGCAAGTGCCAGTCGGCCATCTCCTGAGATTTTCGTTTTCGTGTTTCAGACCCGAAGTCTTCAAAAAAGATAAGTACCCCTTTGGGGATCCTTTTTCTTGCTCCAACTGATGTCAGTAAAAGTTAACAATTCTCTTGCCTGTGGAAAGCAAAAACCTCATAGAGATTTTCATTCTTACTGCATCACCTGTTTAGGCCCAGACCACGACATTCCTCTCTGTCAGTTTTGTGAATTGTTTGACCCCCGAACTATTCATCGTCGGGCTATTTTTGCAGCCAATTACTTTCGTACTCGAGCTCAGTACTCCAAAATGGCTTTGTTAAGCCATCTGACTACCGATCTTCCAAAAAAAATGTAAGGATAAAGACAGAGACAGACCGCATAGGTCCAAAACTGACGATGACACTTCCGCTAAGCTAGTTGCCAGTCCACCGGTACTTAGTGAGGAGCTTTCACAGCCCCTTATACCCACTACTTCAGATTCGCAGGCCTCTACTGAGACCCATTCTGAGTTCGGTATGCCACGAGATGCTTCTTCAACTATGGAACCTGCGGATGTCTCTACCTTGGATGGGTCTAGAACCGCTGTGCAGGCACCGGCTTCTGAGGGTGTATTCAGGTCTACAGACATTCATATTAAACTGACGCCATCATTTCCATCCAGAAGTTCCAAATTCCTCAGGCCAAAAGCTTGCACTATCCCTAGAAAACCGATGACCAAACCACAGGCTCAGGCCCATATGCCACAAGAACAAATGCTTAGAAGGGCTGAAGATCTTATTACCTTAATTAGGGGAAGCCAGCCTTCCCCCTCTAAGAGACCTAGAAGTGATTTTCTTTCTGATTCTTCTGATCAGGAATCTGATATTCTGCTCCTTCTGATTTCCAGGATTTGCCCTTATCTACTTATGAGGATTTTGATGCAGAGGATTCCATTCCCTCTGCTTCCCCTCCAAAAAATTTTTCTTTCGGGGAAACCTTGCATACTCTTATGGAGCATTTCCGCTGGGAAAGCCAGGATTACTCTGAGTCCAAAAAGAGACTTAGGGAATTCTTACTCCTGCCTCAACACAGGCCTTTAGCTATCCCTCCTGTTCTGGACATTGTAGATGATGCTTTCTTGGAATCTAGCCTTACCCCAGACACTTTACCTCCAGCTCCCAGAAAACCTGACAGGTACTACAGAGTACCTGACTCTCACAAGTTCCTCTTCAAGAATCCTTCTGCGGATCCAGAGACCATTTCCCAAGGACCAAAAGGCATTAAGGCTACTGCTGCCAAAAATCCTACCCCTTCTGATAGAGATTCTAGAGCCTTAGACAGATGGGGTAAGAAGGTATACACTTCTGCTACTTTGGCCATTAGGGCTTTAAATTGCCAGTTGCATATGTTAAAGTATCAGCAGCATGTTATGGGACTACTTAAACATAAAATTATGTTGATTCCTGATTGTGTTGAACACAAAGAATTGCAAGATTTAATGCATTCTGCAAAAGAAGTTGGTAAACATACTTTGCAATGTGGTTTTGATGCTTTAGGAGCATCTTGCAGGGCTGCTGTCACTGGGTCTGTACTTAGAAGACATGCTTGGCTTAAGGAACAAAACTTGCCAGATCATGTTAAAGCTAAATTACTGGATGTTCCCTTAAACCAAGACTACTTTTTTGGCAACAAAGCAGAATACGTCCTCAAAAGGATGGAGGAAAAAGCTAAAGCTATGCAAACTGTTAATGATTTCCTACAAGTACAGCCTCCCAGATTCAGTAGACATTGGTCTTCAAAGAACTGGTCCTTTCCAGTCCCTTCCAGGTCTTCTCAGTCCAAATCCAGGAACAGCAGACCTAGGCTACAGTCTCAAGCTTCGCACAGATCTAAGCAGTAGGGGGCTCCCACTTACAAACCAGGTAGTAGTAAGCCACCCCCCTACGGAAAAATGGCACAATGACTTAACCTTAACCCTTCCAAAACCTGTTCCCTTAGGAGGAAAGGTCACCCTGCATGCAAAAAACTGGGAATTCATTACCCAGGACAAATGGGTTTTGAACAAAGTTTCCCAAGGATACAGATTCTACTTCCACACACTACCAACCCCAAATAGTTGTCCAGACCTACCCCCAAATCAATGGGCAGAGGCCCAACAGCAGGTTCTCTCTCTTCTCAGTATCAGGGATATTCAACCTGTCCCAGCAGAACAAAGGGGACAAGGTTTTTATTCAAGACTTTTTCTGGTACAGAGAAAAGACAACTCCTGGCATCCTATCCTGGACCTCTCTATTCTCAACATCTTTCTGGTGGTTCCAAAATTCAAAATGCTAACTCTTCAACTGTTTCTTCCTATGCTAGCCAAGGATGCCTCCTTGGCAACCCTAGACTTAAAGGAAGCTTACCTCCACATCCCAATAAGAGAATCCTGCAGACAATACCTACGTTTCAGGGCGGGCTCCATGCACTTTCAGTTCTCTGCACTTCCCTTTGGCTTATCTACTGAGCCCAGGGCGTTCACAAAGTGTCTAGCTCCAGCCATTGCATTTTGCAGGCAAAGAAATATTCATATTTACCCATACTTGGACGATTGCTTGATTCAGGCAGAAAAGCCAGGACTTGCTATTACAACACCTAACATTCATAAAGAAACTTCTAACCTCACTGGGGTACACCATCAACGAAAGGAAATCTCACCTAGTACCCTGCCAATAGATTGTATTCCTGGGAGCAAGCTTGAACACAACATCATAGATGGCATTCCTCACTCCGGAGAAACAAGTTTATTTGACAACCTACTTCAAACTATTGGCCACAAAACCTCAGCTATCTGCAAGGAAAATACTACAAGCTCTGGGGTTCATGGCCTCTTGCATTCTACTAATTCCATATGCAAGACTGCATATGAGGAAACTTCAATGGTATCTAAAAGGCCTATGGTGTCAACATTCTCAGGACCTGGAAACAATGATTTCTATCATTCCTTGTATGAAGACAGAGTTTCTCTGGTGGGCAGAGGCCTGCTACCACAACAAGGGACTCCCTTTCACTCTACCCCCTGCTGCCCAAACCCTAACAACAGACGCATCAGACTATGCATGGGGGGCTCACATGGCAGGGCAGTGCATGCAGGGAAAATGGAACCTGAGACAGATGTACCTGCATATCAATCAAAAAGAAATATTAGCTGTACACAATGCTCTGACAGCCTTCAAAGACCGTATTCTTTCAGGGCAACTATTGGTAAAGACAGACAACACCACAGTTATGTGGTACATAAACAAGCAGGGGGGAACCCACTCATAGTCTCTCTGCAGACTAGCCATGGCTCTGCAGAAAACAGCCTTCAGCTACCAAGTACACCTATAAGCACAATTCCTGCCAGGCAAACTAAATTCACTGGCAGCTTACTTAAGCAGAAATCTCATTGACCACACGAATTGAAACTAGGACCCAAAATATTCAACCTCTTGAGGAACAAATGGGGGACTCCAGAGGTAGACCTGTTTGCCTTCCCTCAGAACTACCAAGTGAACAAATTCTGCACAAGAACTCCACACAGTCAAGCTTGGAAAGTGGATGCCCTGTCCTTTACCTGGGAAAGCCTCTTGGTTTATGCCTTTCCCCTTCTGCCTCTCCTCTCAAAGGTTCTACTAAAGATCAAACAGGACAAGCCAAGGACAAAATTGATTGCACCAGACTGGCCATGCCAGCACTGGTACCCCCTCTTGCGCAGTATGACACTGCTACAACCATGGCACCTGCCTCAGACCCCTTCCCTGCTGTCCCAGCAGGTGGGCAAGATTCTGCACCCTCAGCTTCAAACCTTGAACCTTGCAGCCTGGCTTATTCCTTGAGCTCTCCTCCAGCATCCCTCAGTAAGCAGGTGCTGGATGTCATTTGTAGGCAAGGAGGCCTAGTACTAGAAAATCTTATGCTGAAAAGTGGAAAAGATACTGTTCCTGGAGCCAGGCTCAGGGAATGGGAACAATGGTGCCCAGCTAACCTCATATTCTAGAGTACTTAACAGGAATGTTCCACAAGGGCCCATCCTTCTCTTTAATTAAAATTCATGCCTCTGCCATTTCAGCACATTATAATACTGAGCCAACCCTTGCTAAAACAATTCCTTAGAGGGGCCAAAAAATTAAGACCCCCAGGAGATCTCCCACTCCAGCCTGGAACCTTAACTTTGTATTGGAAAACTCACTCTTCCCCCCTTTGAGCCAGCTGGTACAGCAGAGCTGAAATTCCTTTCTTGGAAAACAGCCCTCCTTCTAGCCATCACGTCAGCAAGAAGAGTGTCTGAATTACAGGCCCTCATGGCAGTGGAACCCTTCATCATCTTCCATGCAGACAGGGTTTCCCTCAGGACTAATCCTTCCTTTATGCCCAAGGTGGTGTCTAGTGTGGCCGTAAATCAGTCCATTCATTTGCCAACTTTTTTCCCTAATCCACAAAACAAAGGGGGACGAATACTTCACTCTCTGGGCGTGCACAGATAACTTAGATTCTATTTGTATAGGACTAGGCCTCTCAGAAAATCTGAACAGCTGCTAGTTGGCTTTGCTGCAGGAGGAGAGTGAAAGGCCATTTCAAAGCAAACCATTTCCAAATGGATAGCCCATTGCATTCATTTCTGCTACAAGGACCATGGAAAACCTACCCCACAGGGGATAAGATCACATTCCACCAGGGCTGCATCTACCTCTGCAGCATTTCTCAGAGGAGTCCCTACCAGGGACATCCTAGCAGCTGCTACCTGGAGCTCTGTACAAACCTTCACCAAGCATTACCACATGCCTATCATTTCTAAATCCAGAGCTGGATTTGCCACTGCAGTCTTGTAGGGCTTAATAGCTGGCCCTAATGCTCTTTAACTTCATACTCCCTTCCTTAGCTTTGGGAATCAACCCAAATGTGATGACTGCAACAGTGAAACATGAAGAACATAGTACAGTTGTGTACACTTACCATAAATGTAGATGTTCGAGTGTATTCACTGTTGCAGTCCTGGTTACCCTCCCTCCATCCCCCTGACTTCTCTTGGCTCTACCTTTCCTTCTTGTTGGTATATTTATTTTTTCTTGTGTATTTTCTTTTTGATGGGAGTGTACCATACCATATAATTGCTTCCTATTGTGGGGGCACCTGACATCTGGGGCAAGAAAAACTGATGTAATGGCGTCGGCTGCATGTTTTATACCCCTGACGACCTGCCGTCAGGGAAGAAGCGACAGCATCCGACGCAGAAATCTAAAGACTCTGGTATTCAGGCTGGCTGAGGGCTATCTGCAGGCAGATAACCCAAATGTGATGACTGCAACAGTGAATACACTCAAACATCTACATTTATGGTAAGTGTACACAACTGTACTTTCCCAACATCAGGGTGGTGCATAGTTTTTTATTTTTAGTTTCATATGCTGTAAATGCTGTTTGCATTTTGGAGCTTTCACTCATTTGTGATCACAGCTGTGTGATGCAATCACAAATGAATTAATAGCTTGTCATTAAGTCATGCTGACTCTGCATCATTTTGAATCAGGGTCTCTCCCAGCTGAGACCTTTAAGACATATAAGGATCTGAGTCTACAGCTAAAGCACATAACTAGCTATATTTCTCTTCTCACGAGGGGGAGTCCACAGAGTCTAGAAAACCACTAATCCCATTAGTCTACACCAAGAGAAGAAACCATTCAGACCTAGATCTATCTCTGTTCTCTGTAAGGTACCTGTTCTCATAAGTGTAACAAGAGTGGAGCAAAAGGGGGCAGTTGCTCTTGGTGCAAAATATTAGGGGGAGTAATCAGAAAGACCAATTCCTATGCCAGTGCAGAAAGTCACATTAGTACTTTTCACATGTTACTGCTTTCTATAATTAAGAAAATAGAAGTCTTTTTTGTTGTTGTTCTTTATTGGAAGGTGTCTGTAATATTGAAGTTGGCTTACTACAGTAAAGACATCTGTTGAATAAAAGAGCCGGGCGGGGCATGGATATGTCAGGGGTGGAGCACTACACTGGGAGCCAGCACTGAGCAGTAGATGATCCATCTACTGCTCTTCCTGTGCTTCCTGTACTTCCTGTATAAGACTGAGATGTTCAGGTTGGAACTTGCTCTCATGTAGCCTCTGCTAGGATCTTGTACTTTAATGCCAGGTCTGTCTATACTCAAAAAGCTGGGTATTACATTTGACTTAGTGACCTGGCGGAAACCTAGTTAGACAATAATTTCAGTCCATATTTAATGGCAGTTGCACCCACAGAATTTTCCATTGCACAGTACCATGGACCAAGACAGTGTAGGGGTGGGGGAGTTATATTTCATTATTTAATCTTTGATCTGATGAAACCTAAGGCTGGAGTTGCCAAATGGTTTATGTTTCTCATGGCTACAGAGCAAACTGTAGGTTCCTCCTCATCTACCATCCTTGCAGTAGCATACTAATATTCTTTCAGGAGTTTACTTAACTTCCTTGTGTTGTCTCTGGAGACATCACCCAGATGGTTAGCTCTCAGTGACTTCAACATTAGAATTGATGAGAGTTCAGTAGTTTGTGTAAAAGAATTCCTCTGTATAATGAAGTGATTCAGTTTGTTCAGGTGGTTACCTCTCCCATCCATTGGCTGGGCACACACAACATTTGGTCTTCATTATAGAGGTCAATACCAGTGACTTGGTGTTGAAACTAGTGACTTGGTCTGGCCACTCTCTTCTTTGATTCAACACTGACATTAAGGTGGAACCCTTTGATATGGGTGCAGTACATAAAAATAATTTAAATCTGTTCACTCCAGACACTATGATTCTTTTGTTGTCCCAGAAACTTCAGGAAGGTGGTGCTAAGGACACCTAAGATTTGGTCAAGCCCTAAAACTGGGCTTTCACAGTCACTGTGGATTCCTTGGCCCCAGGGGCGGCTCATGCTATAGGACTGCAGGACTGCAGCCCTCCCACCTGTAAAATGAATAAAATAAATTCCCACCACATAAAAACTAAAATTAAAAATCTTTCACAAGTAGTCCCAGACTCTGTGCATGCATGCTTAGTTCTGACTGCTGTGTTAGGCAGACCAGAACTCCACGCATGCGTGCTCATTCCTGAACTCCAGACTGCTCTGTTAGGCAGTCTGAATAGGGACGGCAGGAAACCCTGCCCTTCCAGCCCAGAGGTCTGTGTGGTGATGACCGCACAGACTGGAAGGTCACTGGACTGCATCGCCCGCAGGCTCCAGCCTACTCATGGAAGACCCAACAGCATGTGTGGGCCATTATGGAGGACAGAGACAGGTGATCACTATGGAGGACTTAGCCATTATGGAAAGTAGAGACAGATAGAGGACATAGCTGGGCTGCTGCAGAGGACAGAATGTGTGTGTGTGTGTGTGTGTGTGTGTGTGTGTGTGTAATGCCCCAGTTGCTACATGGTGGTGGGTAGAGAATAAGGCTTGAACCCTGTACTTTGGGCCCAAGTGGCAAGAGCCTGAATTTCCTACCCACCACTATTTGTCAACAATTTGCAGATTTTTGCCTCATATTTGTTCTGTTCCTCATAAAATTTATGGTTTCTGTATTTTTGTTTCTTGACACAGTCAGTGGTGCAGTGGTGCACTGGTAGCATTGTTGCCTGACAGTTAAAAGTTCTCTGGTTTGATTCTGGGCTGGGGAGTAATCTGTGTGGAGTCTGCATGTCCTCCCTGTGTTTGTGTGGGTTTGCTCTGGTGTCCTCCCATCTTACAAAGACATGTATCTGGAGTGTTTCTCCATGGGCCTCTGCTGAAAATTGTTTTTTGTTCCAAGTCAGAATTTTCTGGTTAACAAATGTTAAATAAAAATGACAAGCATTAGAATTTCAGACTTCATATTCTTCAGAAAGTACATGGTAACACAAAACCTTTTATTCTAGCAATTTTCGAAGTTTATAAGATAGATATTTGAAATTTGTCCCTATTTTTAGGACTGTACTCCCCCATTATTGGCTTTATCCAGGTTTCTTGTGCTAAGGTTGAGAGCTATGGTGAGAACTGAATTCACTGAATATGTTTGGGGGCTGTATTCCCCCATTACTGACTTTGTCTTGTCTACGTGTTTTTTGCTAACAAGTTGAGAGCTGGTGAGAACTAAATTCACTGAATATGTTTGAGGGCGGTATTCCCCCGTTATTGGCTTTGTTCAGGTGTTTTGTGCTAAGAGGTTGACAGCTATGGTGAGAACTGAATTTACTAAATGGTAGCCATTTAAGTTTCAGTGTTCCTCTCTTTCATAAAACAGATGATTTGGTGTAGTGGTATGTTGCTCTGCCTGTTTTGCACAGGGTCTTTGGTTCAATACTTGGCAATGAAATGTATGGTGGTAGCACAGCATTTTATTCTAGCAATGTTTCAACATTATACAAGCAATGTTTAAAATGTATCCCTGGTTTATGGGCTTTTGTCCCCCCCCCCCCCCAATAAATGTTGGCTTTTTCCAGATTTCTTGTGCTGCAAAGTTCAGAGATACAGCTGAGTGTCAAGTAGATTTTACAAGAAGCTGAGAGCTGCAGGGAAACAAAAGTTTAGTGCTGCTTATGCTGAGTTTGCTTGCATTGTTAATAGAACAACAGGTAGTGTATTTGGTTTTGATGCAGAAGGCTCTGGGTTCTACTCCCATAGTATGTAGATGCATTGCTGATACTGTACTGTGTTGTAAAGGGGGTGGATGCTGCAGTCCTTTTTGGCAAAGATATCTAGTAACTATGAACCTGTTATCAGTTTGCCATCCATTCCCTATTGCAATATTACTAGCTTATCATTTTTTAATGCAACATAGGCAATTTATTCCTCAATGGCAACTCTTTTTGTAGATGAAACAATGAAATATAAAGTTGTTTGCTAGCAGCAACCTCTTCATTAGTTACATATTTCTTTAATGTGGAATTATTTAGATGACTTTTACTTCTTCAGAGATTGTGCATATTTACTGATAATGGTGGACTGTAGAAGTTTGAGTAGACTTTTATGATGGAAATGTTCTGAACTGGGCATTTTTGTCATTATTGGTGCGTGCATTTTGTTTCATTGTTTATTAGAAAAATGTTCTGAACTGGGCAGTTTTGTCATTATTGGTGCATGTGTTTTGTTTCATTGTTTACTGGAAAAAATGTTCAAAACAAATTTAAAACGCCCTCTAACAACTGTACTGTATTGTACAAGGAATATAATTTAGTACAATCAGGAAAGTATATCAAAGAGCACATGTATGTTTCATGTGCAGGGTACCTATGATATGAAAACAGCCCAAAAGTTTATCTTTATCTGCCACTGGCAAAATGTATTTTGTTTGAATGTGGGTTTCAATGCTGTTTCAATGAATGTGAGTTTCAAGGGCAGAGAAGTTTTAATGCTAAGTCTGTTTTCATTGTGAGACTGCATTGCTTTGTTTAGCAGATGTCTTAAAGTTTGTGCTGTAAAATGCAAAATAAAACTTTCAAATGAAGTCCAAATCATCATAAAAGTAAAGCAGTATGTACATTAGTGTTTATGGTAAATAGGGTGAAATAGCCAAGTAATGGTTCATTGGAATAGTTGCAGGGGGGAGGCTCCATTTGACCATGATTTTGTGAGGGGGAAGGGCGGCAAACTCAAAGACAGCCCCGGCTGAACTATACCTCTCCACTGTCCAGACTTTCACAGGATGAATAGATTTTTCTTATTTTTGGTTTGTTTCTCATAAGATGTGTGGTTTTCTGACAAATCATTTAGGAATTAAGTCACTAAATAATGACAGACACTGAGTTTCAGACTTCATAACATTCAGAAAAATGCATGCTAAAGTAAGACCTTTTATTCTATTAACTGTCTCAGTTTATACAAGAGCAATTTTTAGTACTGCTTATATGTTCCCCCAATATATTTGGCCTTGTCCAGATTTATTGCATTAACAGGTTGAGAGGTACATGCAAATAAATTGCTTTATAGAATTAGGCATAGCCAAACCTCTCAGCTGTCCCCGATTTTGGCTCAAAATGTTGCTCTTCCCCTAATAATCCCTCCGGAAAATAGCAACAATTTTGGAAGAAAGCGTGGAGGGTTTACAATTAAGAAATAACTGTAATAATCAGAGTTATAGAGTACTTTTATTTCAGAAATGCATGTAGATTATTTTATTTTGTCAGCTGCTCAAGTTAGCAGTGCTAATAAAAAAGTGTCCCTTCTTTGATAGGTTACCAGCTATATTGTGTGGCTATTTTATATTTTTGCATCACAGTTTTGGTCCTTTATTCATAAAACTGTTTTTTTTTTGGCAAATTAGTGGAAAATCATTAAAGATTGAAGTTAGAAAATAATGACAGACATTTTGAGTTTCAGATTTCATACCCTTCAGAGAATTCA
The DNA here is from genome assembly GCF_019279795.1 of Protopterus annectens. Taxonomy (NCBI): domain Eukaryota; kingdom Metazoa; phylum Chordata; order Ceratodontiformes; family Protopteridae; genus Protopterus; species Protopterus annectens. The sequence continues at coordinate 280,698,969 of NC_056740.1, forward strand.
TACTAATGCAAGACCTATTATTCTATTATCTTTCTAAGTTTATAAGAGCAATATTTAAAAATTGTCCTTATTTTTGGGCCTTTGTCCCACTTTTATGTATGGCTTTGTCCAGATTTCTTGCTCTGAGGTTGAGAGGTATGACAAACGTGTCAGGGCCATCACAGTCAGCCAGAGACATTTCAAATTGGGACATACTTGTTGCACCCCAATCCCCCATGTAGTGACTCTGGATGTGTCCAAGCAAGGCAAGGAGCAGTTATGCAGTGCAAATGTGCAGAGTATCCCCCATCCAAGGTAGACACAAGTACTACAGTGGCTTTTCATCTGTCCTTGATTTTGCAGAATTGTCTGGTTTCTGTCATATTTTTGTACTGTTGATTTATGCTTATTATTACTCAGAAAGTGCCTGTTGCTCTGTGTTTAAGTAGCAATGCTTTAATGACCATCAGGTAAGCTTGTCTGAGATCATAAGATGCAAGCAAGCTTTAATAAACATACTGTTAAAGAACTGCCAACATTGAAAGCCTTCCTGTTGTTGCCATGCAGAAAATACTTGCATAACTAGATAATGTATAAGCCTTGGGTATTGAAATGCTTATGACAGCATTTGAAATAAAGGACAGGATTACATTATTTTAAGAAGCTCGTTACACTTGTTGGAGAATTCCAGTCATCTGCAGGCTTTACCCGTAAACTAAACAGAATGCCTATCTATCATGTGTGGTCCATAACCTGTACAGTAATCCTTTAAGCAATGTATCTTGAGCTTGTTTCTTGTTTGCTTTTCATTTTTTACTTTGATCATGTTTTCCCCATGAAACAAGTAGATAGTTGTCAGGCAGCAGGTCTTTTGGGGATAAGAAATATTTTTACAAGTGGGGGTATCACAGAGATTGCTACTTTCAGCATGTTACTTGGTACTTTAATAAAGCTGAATATAAATTATAATTAGAGCTGCAGTGCAAGGAGAAGTGGTTTGAGTTGGGTGCTGCTTGTTTATCTTATACTTGATTTTGACTGGCATTCCAGTAATGTATTTAAAAAGTAATTTACTTTTTCATGCCTCACAACCTTTTTGTTTCCATCTAGATATTAAGTAAGCTGTCATACAGCCAATGCATTGAAATATTTTTTTTCTTCTACACTTCATTTTGTCTTGATTGGACTCTCATAATAACGGTTTGGCACCCAGGGCAGCATATTTAACTAAAGTTACAGTTTTTGTGGTTTTGAGCATAACTCCTCCCCTTTCTAGTTGGCCGCACCCCTTCCCATTGACCTCACCCATTAAGCTATCTCCTGCAGCCCCCCTTTGATTTGAAGTCACCAGCCGTCACTGCTTGGCCCCAAGATGTGCAACTCTCATCTACCTCTGATCATGGAAGTGTTTGACTGCTCCTGAGGTTTGCAAACTGAGGAAGACTGGGCATAGGCAGGAACACAGACTTCATCAGTCTCACTGACTAAAGGACAGATTTGCTTTATATAATCACTATTCTTTTTACCAGGCAGAAATCTCCCAAAGAAAGTCGATATGCTTGTTTTGGAAAGTCTCTGAAGTGACAAATATTCCTGCAACTCCTTTCCAGGTAGTTGGCAGGCTGTGTAGTCAGAACTGCCCAGCTACAGTCAGAAATATTATACTATATTGTTTTTTTGTTTTGTCACCAAGCTTGTCTCAGTCAGATCAGGTTTCAGAAATTCTGTAGCAGCAGAGCATTCCATTAGGTTATAGTAGATGCTCCCATTTTTATTTTGCTATGACTTCATTACACCTAGTAGCAAAGAATTTTTACCATTGGTCTCTTCCATGGAGTCATTCAGACAGCTACTTATGGCTTGGATCCCTGTCCTGCTAGGGTAGTCTTGTCCAGCCCAGATGTGCTAGGACCATACCTCTACCAATTTTAACTGTTTCCTTACAGGAAGGGGTATTTCCTTCCATACAAAAGGAGGCACAGCTACAAACTAGTGGTAAACTTCCCCCTGTATAATGTCTTGGAAAAAATTAGTTCATATGCAGGCAGATTCCTACCTATGAAAGAATGGTCTATACAATCCATTTAATACAGCTTTTTTTGCAGACATAGCAAAGAAACAGCCCATTCAAGGTTATTTAATTATCTTTTTATGGTTAGATAGTAGCAAAGTTATTTGATTTTGATCTTGATGATGTTTATTTTTTTTTACTAGAATTTATTTAAAGCGACTTTTCTGTAATCTTGTTTAATGATAAACGTTAATGAAACTGAACTTGAAAGAAACAGATACTGAATGTAGATGTGATAAAACATTTATCTATTAAAGTATGTATATTTTCATATGGCTGTGATAAAGTGTGTTTTTGATTATGGAGAACTGCTGAATCCTACACAAATGCACTCTATAAGCACTTACACAAGTGCATGGATTGTGCTATCCCAAACAGAACCAAGACGCTATCCTCCAAAAATAGGAAGCCAATCTGATGGTCCCCTGCCATAAACAAACTGTACAACAGAAGGAAGAAGCTGTTGCAAAAGAGAGTAAAATCCCATGAGTGGAGGAGCTCCCTGGTCAGCCTCAGTAAGAAGCTGAGATCCCTTATAAGATCCTCCAAAGCTAGTTATGAAAACAAAATCACCACTAATTCTAAGGACAACCACAAAGCATTCTATAGCTATGTCAAGAATCTCAATGGAAACACCCAGATCTGCTCTGAGTTACAGTACAAAGGCATGAAAATTACAGAACCAACTGATATTGCCAACATCCTGGCAGATAGTTTCAGTGCTAACTTTACCCCCCCCCCCATCCCCTAAAGGGCCCATATCTATACAGGAAGAATGCAGAGTCCTTGTAATCACAACTACGCAGGTAAAAGCTGCACTCTCTAAAGCCAAAAACACAGCATCCATGGGACCAGACAACATCCCAGGCTGTGTTGTACACGAACTTTAGAACAAACTGGCTCCCCACTTAAGCACCATGTTCAATGATAACCTTGCATCAGGCTTTGTACCCACTGAATGGCACACAGCAACAGTTATCCCATTCCACAAAAGGGGAGCCACCACTGATCCCGGAACTATTAGCCTGATGAGCCTGGTCTGCAAGGCCATGGAACATATCATCATGGAACTCATAAACAAAGACATTGGTAACCTCTAAACTCTGGATCCCACCCAGTTCGGGTTTGTGAAAGGCAGATCATGCCTTCTGAGCCTGATCAACTTCTTTGAGGCAGTCACCAAAGCCGTAGATGAGGGTAAGGTGGTTCACACAGCCTATCTTGACCTCGCCAAAACTTTAAACACCATCCCCCATTCTGGAATTATAGCTAAACTCACTAAACTAGGTAAAAATCCCTACATCACAAGATGGGTTGCCAACTGGCTCACTGACAGAACCCACACTGTAAAAGTTGCAGACTGCAAATCTGACCTCAAAGCAGTGACAAGTGGAGTACCACAGGGTTCCATCCTGGGACCTCTCCTGTTTGGTATCTACTTCTCTGAAGTACAGGCTAACACAGAAGGCAGATGACTGCAAACTAGGAGCCATAGTCAAGTCCCCAAATGATGTGGACATCCTACAGAAGGGCCTCGCTGAGACAGATGCCTGGTGTCAATGCCATGGCCTCAAGCTCAATGCCAAAAAGTGCAGAGTCATCCCCTTTGGTAAAAACTCTGTACCCATGAACTACTACATAGGCAGCAATCTACTTAACACCAAATGTGTGAGAAGAGACCTTGGGACTCAGGTGGACAGTAGTCTCTCCTTTGATAGTCACATCACCACAGTAGTCAGGAAGTCCTTCTATGTGGCACACCTCATCATAAGAGGTCATTGTTCCCCTCTACTCGACACTCATTAGACCCATTATAGAGTACAACACCCCTTTTGGAATGTACCTCACAAGACATCTGCAGCAGCCGGAAAGGCCACAGAAGTACCTCACAAAGAGGATTACTGGCCTCAAACAAATGCCCTACACTGATCTCCTAAAGAAACTCCAGCTTTACTCCATAGCATATCACCTACTCGAGATGATCTCTGCCTAACATTTAAAGCTATGTCAAACCCAAAGCTGTTGGACATGCTACACCTAAAGAAATCACAATCCCTCCAAGCTACATGCTCTAGGGACCTAAAATGTGTCACCACAATAAACAGGACATGCTGGAGGGATAGATTTTTGTCCCAGAGACTTCCCATACTCTGGAACAGGCTACCCATCTATGTCAAACAAAGTTCTTCATTAGCACTCTTCAAGAAAAATCTTGATGAGTGGATGGGAAATAGGAAATACACCCCGAGGATCACTTCTGTGTCTCTGCTCAACAGTGGCACAGGAAAATAACTTTCTTGGGTGGCGTACATCAGGGAACCTTGTTGGCAAGGCATACATAGGCCCTTTGGCCGATAGCCTAGTATCTACCTATGAATCTATGAACCTATGGAGTATAAATACTTTTACTTATCACCTTTCTCTGTGCATCACCCTACATTATGGTGTACACATCATCAGACATATATCACCATTCTGTGCACAGTCAGTCACTGTAACTCAGTCTCATTCACAAAATGTAAACAACACAGTGCACAAAAAATGTACATTCAAACCCGCTAAACAGCTTTACCCACATAAATCAACCCCCTAGAATGGAATGAAATAAAATTAGAATGATAAAATTAAACTGAACTAACAAACTATAAAATAAAGCAGACACTGTAGACAGCCAATCAGAAAATGGTATTAACAAAACAGGGCTGAAATAAAAAAAAATCTAACCTAAATAATGTTAATATAATTAAAACCAATAAGTAACCTTTAATTCTAACAGATGTCAGCATAATCTTTGCAATGCTGTGTGATGATGTGAGGTATTACCAGCTATGCCAGGAGAAACTGGACAGTGGATGTGTAACATATGCCAGCATAGCTAGCTGAAGTTTTTTAAAGAATTATATGTCATTTGTATATCAAGCTGATTTGTACATACGCTTGTGTTGAAAAATTTATCTGTAAAACTGCTGGTGTTAAAATACACCAACAGTGGGTCCTGTTGGACAGAAAATAAATGCACCTGTATATCAGACTGTATTGTAACTGTTGAAATTAATACACTGTAACAGAGGAAGAGAATAAGTTAATTTCAGTCCAGCTAACTTGGAAAAACAGCCTAAAATTAAATTACTGGTTTAGGTAATAAAGATTGTATCTCACAGGTGTGATTGCATCCAGAGACAAAATGTTTGCGAAAACCAGGACTAGGAATCCTACTGCATTGTCCTTAGAAGTGAACTAATTGCTACCCTGGAAGGGTGGAAGTTTTTGAAATGGTTTTATAGCTTCTAGATGCTATAACACATCTTAGCAAAGCTCTATGTGTGTATGGTGATACATATGTGCAAGATTCTAGTTTAGCTTCTAGCAAAGTGGGTAGTGCGGGAGCCAGAGTCAGATGACCAGATGTGTGTGATGTCATTCTGTAATCCAGTGCTGAAATGATGTTTTAATACTAGATGAGACAGATGTCACAGGGCAGTCTATTTGTGAAACCTGACAAAGAAGGAGCACTCACCCACATCATCTTGCCTTGCTCTAATAAGTGAACTAGGGGACAGTAATTCTTCAAATCGGTCAGAAAAATATGGTGAGATTAGTTAAGCATTGTTTTTTTGTATCTGTGTGAATCTTTCCATTTGTGTTATTTTAATATTTCCTACAGCTGAAACTTGGTATTTATTGTAAATAGATATTTAGTATTTTCATGTTCTTTTATTATTTATTATTAAATATATTTAAGCGTTTCATTGTGACTTGTCTTTTGGTGAATATTTTAAACTTTGAGAGTACTTATATTTATTTGGTGACACTGTGGCCTCTCCCGAAAGCCTTGCTGCATTGGTCAAATACTACCATTTGTATTAGTATTAATTTTACTCAGTATAATTGGATACCCTGGTAAGAGCCTTGGAGTAGCTGGCTTTGGAGTGTTCTGGTGGCATTATCTACCTTATAGTCTGGGCAGGGGGGCATAGCTGGTAAATCTGTGCCAGCCATTCCCAGGTGTGTGTGTGTATGTGTGTGTGTGTGTGTGTGTGTGTGTGTGTGTGTGTGTGTGTGTGTGTGTGTGTGTGTGTGTGTGTGTGTGTGTGTGTGTGTGTGTGACAGCTACTTGAAGCAAGGTCACACAGCACTAGTTTCACAGAGAAGGATGGTGGAGGAATTGGCATGGAACACTTGGCTGAGGACTCAACCATACAGGTGTGTCAGTGGGGAGTCTTATTTGTGGCCTGGAGAGAGAGAGAGAGAGAGATAGAGATCCAGCCCCAGGACTGTGTTCCCTGTGTGCTCTTAAGGGGAATTGTGCTTGGTACAGACAGCTGCAACTGGAAATACTGTGTGTATCTATTTTTGCTCTAAGTGAACATCCATCACTGGTGTCACTGGTGAGGATTGAGGCTCCTTAATTACTGGCCCAGAGGAGGGACGTCACATGCTGCACCATAAAATTACAAAACATAATAAAATTTACTTCATATCTACAGTAGAAAATCACCCATCATAACAGCCCATTCATAAAAACCTCTGTAAATGATGTAAAACTCCATTCATTAGGCAGACTATGCTGTTACCTCATCCAATTGAAATACATACAGAACCATAATCCAAACTAAAAAAAAATAGAAAATTAATAAATAGAATATTTAGGGGTCTATTTTGTGAGAAAAATGAAATATGTCACACTGTAGGATTAGGAAACTGTAATAATTTCTAGCTTTAGCTGGCATCATGAGGCCAGTTTCCTAAACATATTCTACAAAACATTTCATTTATCACACATCAGACCTTCACACTTTCAATATATGCTGATATATATTACCAATGACCTTTAATCATCAATATGTTTTGTCCTTTGTCTGCTTGTTTAAGAACAATGGATGACAGCAGCTGCTAAATGACATTTTTGCTTTATGACTATGTAATATCTAATTAAATATGCTTCAAGGGATTCTAACATTCCATTGATACTAAGAGGAAGTACAGTGACATGAAGTTAAACACCAAGTATTTGCAACTGGACGTGGAAAGCACATGGCTTAGCCAGAGGCTAAGTATTTGCAACTGAACATGGTGAGCACATGGCTTAGTGCATGGTTAAGTGTTTGGAGCTGGACATGGAGAGCACATGGCTTAATAAGTATATGCAATTGGACATGGCGAGCACATGGCTTAGTGCATGGCCACTTAAGATGTGAACAAACAAATGCTGTGTTATGCCTAAAAATGATTAATGACATGTATTAGCTACTGTAAAAGAATGGATGCACCAGCAGTTTTGACTTAAAATAGTGAGATTTATTTTAATTAAAAACTTAATATTACAAATTTGGCTTTGATCAAAATTTATATACCAGATTTTCTATTGACTCCTTGACCCCCTTACTTGCAACCTATACATGTTTCTTTTCATGGGAGGAGTCCTACTATGCTTGTAAGAACTTCCTTTTTTCTGCTCCATCCCATGTTGTACAACTCTGACACACCAGATTTCATAGTATACTACAAGAATATGCCTGAACTATAGCATTATGGTAAAGTATCATTTCATAAATGATGAACCTGATGTGCATAATCTCTGAATTACTGCTGGAGCACTGAGGTACATGAGACACCTTGCTATCCACAGTTTACTGGTTCTACTCAATGGAACACAAATAGACACCTTGCATGACTGTGTTTCATTTTAATTCACATGCAACTTTCAGCAGCGTTTGGTGTACCAAGTATTTGGTGTGTTTGCAAAGTTGATCTCAGCCCTCTGCTTCTGCAAACAGGATTTTTATTGATTCTTATTTTGGATATTGAAATTTCATTACATGTAGTTTCACACAGCAAATATATAATATATTTTGAAATGTGATTAAATAAATGTATGCACACATACATACATGCATACATAATTTGGTTTGAATCTGAAAAAAAACGGCATGAGTTTACAAGATATTCACTGTTATCACAAGTTTCTGTTGTACAACTAGTGAATTTCTGCCAGTGATGCCAGCCTTGTCTGGTGACAGACTGTGGTCATTTGTTCATCTTTATGGCATGTAGCTATACATAGCAGTGAGGTTACTAAGCACATATCATATCCCTCACCAAAATAATAAAAATAATAATATTAATAATGATAATAATAATAATAGTAATATTGTTGCTGAAATCTATATTTACACCTGTCTCGTGACTTGGAGTTTCTTCTGTTCTGATAATCCTGCCTTTGTAATATAAAACTAAGTTCATGTGCACAGAAATGAAACTTACTCAGATGTAATTACTGAAGTTACTTCACTGTATTAATAAGTTCATAGCTTCATAGATACTTACTAGGCTATTGATTTGTGAGGATCTTAACAGGCCTACTCTTTCCCATGGTAGTGATTAGCTCTTATATTTTGTATACGAATAATGCAAACACTGGGTGTGATTGGAGTGGTGTGATCTGTTAATTATAACTAGAGCATTATCTATTGAGTTTTTTTTTTACCATGAAACATATTCAAAATTTACAAAGGAGTGATGTTTTAGCTGTTAAGTTTTGTTGACCAAGTTAATGTGGCCTATTTTAATGGGGAGTCCTTATGTGGCATTCAAATTACATAGGGGAAATATGGTCAGAGCACTGAGAAACTTCCTGTTTTATTTTTCTGGTGGGGGTGTGGTTTCCTGATCCTGCATTATGGATCAGAGCATTGGAACAGGAGGTGAAAAGAAGTCAGTAATATTGGAAAATCATTTGGAGAGTGAATCTGGATGTGAACTAGAAGTTCAACGTTCGAATAGTAAATGTAATATACCTGAACAGATTTTGCCATTTCTAGTTATTGGAGTGCATGAAGATGGTTTAATAAATTGTGTGCTAATGGTGCATATTAAGGAGGATGAACTAAAGGATGCTATTGGGCTGTCATGGTTGGAAGCTGTTAATAAGTGCCTTCCCCCTTGAAGAAGACATGACTGTGTTGATCCAGAAGTGATTAATGCAGGTGCCTTGACTAATGTGGTGAACTGTAGGCAGATGAAGGCAATGTTTCTTGTGATAAATCTGGCATTTCTACAAAGCAAAGAACTTAGGAGGACATAGTTAAAACCATTAACATTCCGGTTTATGATAAACATATATTATTACAACACCTGCCTAAATATCTCTGGACAATGCCAAAAATAATTGGGGGTGCAAAGGCCTATAACGAAGGACAAATTTTAACTACTGCTCTTATAAACTTAGGAAGGTACTAGAGTAACAGGTTTTGCATTAGCATGTATTTTTGAGAGATATCAAATCTGAAAGTCAAATGTCTGTCATTATTTAGTGACTTCAATTGTAAATATTTTGCAGGAAAAAACACAAATTTTAAGATGAATACCTGCTTAAATTAAACAGATCCAATGCCAGGAGGAACACCAGCTTTAATGTTGAGTGAACAAACAAACTGACTAAGTGCTTTCACCCACAATTGGGCTTCATCAGAGTTAGTACACAATACAGCAATTATCCCTTAAATAGTAATTAACAACAATTAAATCACAAGTACCACCGTAATTTATCAAAGAGTTAACCCTCAAGCAGCCAAACTCAGTCAACTCTAACCCCCAATGCTTAACATACAATAGTACTACCAATACATCTATATACTTTTAAATGTATATCTACCTTATGTAAATTGAAACATAAGCTTTTATATATCTAAGATAAAAATTAGTACTTTCTTAGAAATGGGTGACTACATACAATAACATAAAAATAATATTTACATTATAAAAACTGAGATTTATATTTCAGTACACAAGCTGTAGAAATACTATCATTAATACCAAGTGCACTAGATGCATCAAGGCGCAACTGCCATAAACATTCTCTGACTTCTTGTAAGGTTTTAAGATCCTCACCAAAATCTCTCTTGGGTAGCCTATCAATAACAAAAAATATATATATTTTTTTCAAATTAGTACATTTCTTACTCTGATCAAATAGGGCATTAGAATTTTTTTTATTTTTAATATCCCTATTATGCTCCAATATACAAAGTCTTAATTTCCTTGTAGTCACCCCCACATAAAACATCATACACGATAAGCATGTAGCCACATAGACTACCATGCTTGTATTACAGTTACAGTGTCCTGGACATTTTAATGTTCTCTTGTAACTGTAAATCTGCACATATGGTCCATCACTGATAAATTTATAAACACTACATGTACAGCATTTACTCATCCATGAGGTTCTCTGATCAACATTCCCAGAACTTTTCTCTAACAAATCTTTCAAGTTTAAGTATCTGCTATTAATAAACCTTGGAACTGAGCCTATTATGTCTTTTATTTCTTGAATAAAAACACTATTCCAAACAGTGTGTATGATATTCCTAACTTTTACCCCTGGAGGGTTAAACTCCATAACCATGCCCGAGGAATAATTCTGACTGGGTTGTTGTCAGAGACGTTAGCTTTACCATGACTTCTATTATTGTCCAAAAGAATGGGCATAAAGGTACAGGTTCTTCTCTTCTCAATCTCTTTATTAAACTTAATTAGTAAATCTAAAGGATAGCCGTGGTGGTGCAGGGGTAGCATTGTCGCCTCACAGTAAGAGGTTCTCTCGTTTGATTCTCGGCTGGAGCGCCTTCTGTGTGGAGTCTGCATGTCCTCCCCGCAGTTGAATGGCATTTGAAAGACATGCATGAATGGGCTCATAGGTTCATAGGTTGGTACTAGGCTATCAGCCTTAGGGCCTATACAAGCCTAGCCATAACAATTCCCTGGCTATTTCTTCCCACACTATTTACTTCCCTGGACCCCTGTCTAGCAGGGCGACTGATATGATCCCTAGGGTGAATTTCCTTTCTCCCATCCAATCATCAAGGTTCCTTTTGAAGAGGGCCAAAGAGGCGCTCTGCTTGACATGTATGGGCAGTCTATTCCAGAGTCTGGGGAGTCTCTCAGTCAGGAACCTATCCCTCCAGCATGTTTTGTTTATTGTGATGACAAGATTTAGATCCCTGGAGCATGTGGCTCTGAGGGATTGGGATTTCTGCAAGTGTAGCATGTCCAATCGCTTTGGGTTTGACATGGCCTTGTATGTTAAGCAGAGATCACCTCGGAGTAGACAATATGCGACAGAGTATAGCTGGAGTTTTTTAAGGTGGTCAGAGTAGGGCACCTGCTTTAGGCCTGTGATTCTTTTAGTGAGGTATTTCTGCGGCCTTTCCAGTTGTTACAGATGTCTTGAGAGGTACATACCAAATGGGGCGTTGTATTCTATAATGGGTCTAATGAGGGATGAGTACAGTGGGACAATGACCTCCTTTTTTCTGGATGAAAAGCCCTTAGTGATGAGGTGTGCCACATAGAAGGATTTCCTGACTGTTGTGGCGATGTGGTTATTGAAGGTGAGACCAATGTCCACCTGTGTCCCTAAGTCTCTAATCACACTTTCGGTGTTTATTGTACTTCCACCTATGTGATAATTCATGGGTACACGTTTTTTCCCAAAGGGGATAACTGTACATTTCTTGGCAATGAGCTTGAGCCCATGGCTCTGGCACCAAGCATCTGTTTCTGTAAGGCCCTTTTGTAGAGTATCCACATCATTTGGGGATTCAATAATGGCTCCCAGTTTGCAGTCATCTGCGTACTTTGTTAGCCAGAGTCCCTTAATGTTGGTCTGTACTTCAGAGAAGTAGATGCCAAACAAGAGAGGTCCCAGGACTGAACCCTGAGGTACTCCACTTGTCACGTGTCTGGAGCTGGATTTGGAGTCAGCTGCTTTTACAGTGTGGGTTCTGTCAGTAAGCCAGTTGGCAACCCGAGTGACGTAGGGATTAATGCCCAGCTTAACTATGATTCCAAAGTGGGGGATGGTGTCAAAGGCCTTGGTGAGGTCCAAAAAGGCTATGTGGACTGCCTTACCCTTGTCCATGGCTCTGGAGACTGATTCGAAGAAGTCAATAAGGTTCAGGAGACACACTCGGCCCTTCACGAACCCAAACTGGGTGGGGTCCACTGTTTTAAGGTTGCCAATGTCTTTGTTTTTAAGTTCCATGATAATACATTCCATGGCCTTGCAGATCAGGCTTGTCAGACTGATGGGGCGGTAGTTCCTGGGATCCAAGGTGGATCCTCCCTTGTGGAGTGGGATAACTGTAGCTGTGCGCCACTCAGTGGGCACAAAGCCTGAGGTGGGGGTATGATTAAACATGACACTTAGGTGAGGTGCCAGTTCATTTTGTAGTTGATGTAGTACACACCCCGGGATGTCATCTGGTCCCATCGATGATGTATTCTTAGCTTTGAAGAGTGTGTTTTTTACCTGTGTGGCTGTTATTACCAGAATTTGGCAATCTTCCAGTATTGAGATGGGCCATTTAGGGGGTGAGAGGGGAGTGAAGTTGGCACTGAATTGATCTGCCAGGATATTGGCAATATCCATGGGATCAGTATATTTAATGCCATTCTGTTGTAGCTCAGAGAAGATCTGAGCATTGCCATTTAGATTCTTGACATAGTTATAGAATGCCTTGTGGTTGTCTTTGGAATCTTTGGCAATTTTATTTTTGTAACTAGATTTGGAGGATTTTATGAGGGATCTCAGCTTCTTACTGAGGCTGGTAAGGGAGTTTTTTGTGTCCTGGGATTTTTCTCTTTTCTGCAACAGTTGTTTCCTTTTGTTGTAAAGTTTGTTTATGGCAGGGGACCACCAGATTTGCTTGCCTTCGTTGAAGGCTGGGTGTCAGGCTGGCACCCTGGCACCATAAAAATCAACTACCAATCATTAGGGGACCGGAGTTCCGCTGTGGCGACCCCTAACCAGGAAAAGCCAAAAGAAAGAAGAACAACAGTAAATCTAAAGGAGATCCTCTATTCCTAAACATATATATCAGTTTTATTATTTCAACCCTAAAACAGGCTTCCTGACTTATTAATCTGGACATCCAAATCATCTGCCCCTTGACCACATTTTTCTTTTGAAAGTCAGGATGGCAACTATCATAGTGTAAAAAAGAATTACTATATGTTTTTACGAAAAATATTTGAATGAATTCAGCCATTTTCTTTATACAACTGAATATCCAAAAACTCAATTTTGTCCATATGACAATTAGGGAGAGATGGGTGAAGGCTACCAGCCTAGTCAAATAGAATTTGATACATAATTCTATCAACTGTATAAATAAATGTAAAATACAGGCACATTTTCTTGAGTGTAAAAGAAAACTGTGAAATGTGGAACTGCAAAATATGTGACAACATTGTACTCTACTGGCCCAGTGAAGCATGTTGTTCCCCTTTCATGTTTTATAAATCAGCTCCAGTGAGTCTGGATGAAGGTTTCATGCCCATTGTTTTAAGGCTAAAGTTTATTACCAGAATTTACATATGGAAGGTGCTTTATTGCTCTGGTTTCTGCTAGAGTGTATATGTGAAATGCCTTGTATTGCTGTAGTTTACTGAGCAGGTGTTAGCTTGCTAAATAATGCAGTTTGTGGCCTGAGAAAACCTAAGTGTCAAAATGATGTAATTTGGGAGAGCCTCAGCAGAGCTGTTAGTGTTTAAAAACTATTGTTCAGGAGAGACTGAGAGCGTTTTGACTTTGGACATATAACTCAGCACTTTGCCTTATGCTCACATGTAAGTTTTACCACTGTGATTTCTTGTAGGAATAGTTAAAGCTAGCAAAGATTAATTAGGTATTTTTCTTTGAAATCAGACCTGTACTACTGTATTATTTTAAGTTTCTGTGTGATCTCTGAACTCTTAGATATCTCTGTGGTGTAGTAGATTTGTCTTGTGTTTTAATTATTTATTATTAAATATTTTTAAAACCTTCTACCTGTGGCTGGTTTATGTAGAGATAAAGTAGGCTTTAGAGTACATTTTATATTTATAGAGTTTATTGTAATAAGCCCTTCGAATAAGCCTTGAGACTGATTAGTCATACTACCCTTGGATTATAATATTGCACAGTAATAATTGGACACCCTTTTAAGGGCCTTTTAGTAGCTGATAATTAACTGGGTGGTGGCAGGAATTACTACCGTATGGTCTGGGTAATAGGGGCACAGCTGTGCCAGCCTTTTCTCAGGAAAGTCTGTGTGGTTGTATAACCTCTTCTCAAAGTGTGTGTGTGTATGTGTGTGTATGTATCAGCTACCTGGGCAGAGACATGAAGCACTGGTTTTACAGAGAGGGTACTGGAGGTTTTAGCTTGCCCAGTTAGGCTGAGACCTGGACCCTATACCTGTGCCAGTGGGGAGTCTTATTGGGGACCTGGTGAACAAAGGAGCAACCAGTCCCAAACTGACTGTGATCTCTGTGTGCACTTAAGGGAAATTGTACTTTACTGTGTGTATTAGTTATAGGTTTATAGGTTCATAGGTTCATACTAGGCTATCTGCCCTAGGGCATTTATAAGCCTAGCCAGAGTGTGTTTGGCTTTCGCCACCCATTTTAAATTAAATTTGCTATGCCTTTTTTTGAGGTTAGTATACTGTGCCTCTGTCTAACAGTGACACAGAAGTGATAGCCGGGGTAAACCTACGATCTCCCATCCACTCATCAAGATTCCTCTTGAAGAGAGTCAATGTGGGACTCTGCCTAACCTGGACTGGGATTTTATTCCAGAGTGAAGGGAGCCTCTGGGTTATGAATCTGTCCCTCCAGCATGTCCTATTTATTTCAGTGCTGAGGTTCAAGTCTCTCGAGCGCATAGCTCGATGGGATTTGGATTTTCTGAGGTGCAGCATGTCCATTAATTCCGGGTTGGACATGGCTTTATACATCAGGCACAGATTGCCTCTGAGCAGGCGGTATGCCACTGAGTAGAGCTGGAGTTTCTTTAACCAGGCAGCATATGGCATCTGTTTGAGCCCTTTGATCCTCTTGGTGAGGTACTTTTGGGGTCTTTCCAGTTGCTGCAGGTGTCTGGTAAGGTACATCCCAAAAGGGGCATTGTACTCAATTATGGGCCTGATGAGGGATGAGTAAAGAGGTACAATGACCTCCCCTGATCTAGATGTGAATCCCTTCATAATTAGGTGGGCTATATAAAATGTTTTTCTAACCACTTTGGCCACGTGGTTGTCAAATGAGAGATTGCTATCAACTTGGGTCCCCAGGTCCCTAATGACTTCTTCTGTACTTAATGGATTACCACCTATGTGGTAATTTGTGGGCACTTTGTTTTTGCCAAAGGGGATGACTATACACTTTTCGGCATTTAGCTTGAGGCCATGGCTCTGGCACCAGTTGTCTGTTTCTATGAGGCCCTTTTGGAGGATGCTTGTGTCAGCTGGAGAGTTGATTATGGCGCCCAGTTTGCAGTCATCTGTGAACTTGGTCAGCCACAGTCCTTCCGTGTTGGCCTGTACTGCCGAGAAATATATACCGAACAAGAGAGGTCCCAGGACTGAGCCTTGTGGGACGCCACTTGTAACTGGTTTGGAGTCTGACATGGCTCCAGCAATTCTAACCATGTGGGTTCTGTCCTTGAGCCAGTTTGCAACCCATCTAGTGACATAGGGGTTTATATTTAAGCTGGTGAGCTTATCTATAATGCCCGAGTGGGGTATTGTATCGAAGGCTTTTGCAAGGTCCAGGTAGGCTGTGTGGACCACCTTCCCCTCGTCAATGGCCTTGGTGACGGTTTCAAAGAAATCGACCAGGTTTAAGAGGCAGGATCTGCCCTTAACAAAGCCAAACTGGGTAGGATCCAGTGTCTGTAGGTCCCCAATATCTTTATTTATGAGGTCCATGATGATCCTTTCCATAGCTTTGCAGACCAAGCTAGTCAGGCTTATGGGGCAATAGTTTCCAGGATCCGTTGAGGCACCACCTTTGTGGAGATGGACCACTGTTGCTGTACGCCACTCTTTGGGTACATATCCTGTAGTAAGGCTAAGATTAAACAGTAGTTTTATGTTTGGGTTTAGCTCTTCTTGGAGTTCATGTAGGACGCAGCCCGGGACACCATCTGGTCCCATTGATGCTGTGTTTTTTGCTTTGGAGAGGGCAGCTCTTACCTGAGCATCTGAGATGTCAGGGGGGCAGCACTCTGTTGGGATATTTGCCCTTTTGGTGGGGAGAGGGGGGAGAAGTTTGCACTGAACCTGTCAGCTAGGATGTTGGCAATGTCGGTGGGCTCGGTGTATTTTTTGTCATTTTGGACTAATTCTGAGCATATCTGGGAATTCCCACCCAGTTTCCTAACATAACTAAAGAAAGCCTTGTGATTATCCTTAGTGTCCTGTGCAATTTTTCTCTCGAAGCTGGCCTTAGACGATTTTATGAGTGCCCGTAGTTTTTTGCTAATACTGATCAGAGATGCCTTCCCTTTTTGGGATTTTGCTCTATCATGTAGTAGCTTCCTCCTTCTATTGTATAGTTTGTTTATGGCTGGGGTCAACCAGACAGGACGTCTGCCTTTGGAGGATTGGGTCTTGGTTTTATTTGGGATTGCATGATCCATGCATTCCTGAAGGTGTTCATAGAATGCGTTTATAAAGGATTCTGCAGTCTGGGCCGTATTTTCCACAGGCCCGGGAGCTTTGAAGGATTTTGCCTCAGTTTTGAGGCGTGTGAAATTTGCTTTAGAGAAGTTTTTCACTGTGGTTTTCTGGGCAGGGGGTGGGGTCGGGATGTGAATATCCAGTGAGATTAGTTTATGGTCTGATCTTACCAGTGAGGGATACACTTCTGGTCTGGAGCATAGTGTCCCCATGTTGGTGATGATCAGGTCCAGTATGTTTTCCCCTCTTGTGGGAGTGGTAACAAGTTGTTCCATAGTATTTGAGTTTATAAATTCTAGGAACCTTTGGGCTAGGGTGTTGGAGCTAGAGTAATGCTCCCAGTCTATGTTTGGGCAGTTGAAGTTGCCCAATATAATGGTGTTTGGAGAGACCTTCATATTTTCCAGTATTCTCAGGAAGGCCAAGTGGGGTTCCTGTGTTTGGGAAGGTGGTCTGTAGCATGCTATAAACTGGAAGGCAGTTTTACCCACAGTTAGTTGCACATGGATAGTCTCTGATGCTTCGTGCTGTGCCACCAACATGGAGGTGTGGGTATCTTTGACGAATATTGATACTCCCCCTCCTTTTGTGGTTCGGTCCAAGTTTTGGGGCCGAAAAGCATGGTATGAGGTATAACCTGGTAGTGCTGGGGTGCTCTCGGGAGCCTTGAACCAGGTTTCTTTTACTGCACATATATCGATGTTCTCCATGCTAAGGAGAGTTTCGAGTGCGTGCATCTTGAGGTTTAGACTTCTGGCGTTGAGTAGCATTACTCTTAGTTTCTTCTCTCTTCTCTCTTCTCGGAGATGATCTCCCAGGTGTTAGTGGTGAGGATTGAGGCTCCTTGATTGCTGGTCCAGGGCACGGCTGTCACAGTCCATATCAATGTGGCTTGTAAACTTAAGGAACTCTGTTGTTTCAGTCAAGTAACCAATAAATTCTTCTAGATCAAGCTTAGAGCTTTTCCCTAAGATAAGAATATCATCCAAATATTGTAAATAAATCATAATTTTGGACTTATATTCTGATTTGAACACAAATTGCTGTTCTCAATCTGAGTCAGCCAACACCAAGTTGGCATAAATGGATGCACACCTGGCTCCCATCACAACCCCAGTCATCTGTTTATAATATTCTCCATCAAACAGTATGAAATTATTAAGTAATACAATCTCCATTAATTCTATCAACAGGCTTCTCTTTACTTGATGTAATTCACTGTGTTTAACCAAACTGCTACTAAACATATTCAACCCAATCTGGTGGGGGATCACGGAAAACAAATTGATCACATCTACTGTTACAAACCAATATTCCTCACTCAGATCTATGTTAATGTTCCTTACACAGTCCAGACAATGCCATGAATCTTTCAGAATGTATGGTAATTTGTCCACTATGTTCTTACATGTAATATCTATGTATGACATCAGGGGCTCAGTTTTTAAGAAAGTTTTTAAGAAAGTGCTAATTTTTATCTTAGATATATAAAAGCTTATGTTTCAATTTATATAAGGTAGATATAAATTTAAAAGTATATAGATGTATTGGTAGTACTATTGTATGTTATGCATTGGGGGGGTTAGGGTTGACTCAGTTTGGCTGCTTGAGGGTTAACTCTTTGATAAATTACGGTGGTACTCATGATTTAATTGCTGTTAATTGCTAGTTAAGGGATAATTGTATTGTGTACTGACTCTGATGAAGCCCAGTTGTGGGTAAAAGTGCTTAGTCAGTTTGTTTGTTCACTCAGCATTAAAGCTGGTGTTCCTCCTGGTGTTGGATCTGTTTAATTTACCAGTTTTTTAAATTTTATTCTGTTATTGTTGTTTTTTGCGGATGAATACCTGGTTGCCTGCATACCTCTCAACCTCCAGACAATGGCAAAAAAACTGAGAGGGTAAAGGTGCAAAATCCGGAACAAATTTTAACTATTGCTCTTATAAATTTATAAAGGTGCTAGAGTAACAAGTTTTGCTTTAGCATGCATTTTCTGAGAAATATAAAATCTGAAAGTCATATGTCTGTTATTATTTATTGTCTTCAATCCTAAATAATTTGCAGAAAACACACAAATTTTACAAAATTCTGCAAAATTCTATGCATTTGAGAGGTGCCTGCATGTAGTTCACATTTTATTTGGGATTTTTTAATTGCTCCCTTAGGATTTTCATTTTTTGATATTAGAGCACTAATACATTCTGGACATCAGCAGTTTTTGAAGTGAATTTTAAATCTCTTAAGTTAGCAAATTGTTTTGTTACTTTGTATGATAAAAATTTGTTTTGCAGTCCATGGAAAATTTTCCTGTCAACCACTTCAGCCTAAGAAAAACTATGAATACAATTTAGGACTTCAGAAGTGTCAGCTATTGTGATTAAACACTATATTCTTCTATTTGTAATACAGTTTTTGATTTGAAAACATTGATAACAGACAACTATGCACTGGAGCTAGGACTGCATTGGTTTCATTCAGAGTTTTAGATTATAAAATCATTCCTATTCCAAATAATGTGGTTATAAATGGTACAAAAGCCATGGTGAAATATAAAGAGCAGCTTCTGAAGTATCTAATGCAGAAATGTCCTAAAAGAAAACATGCACAATGTGGGGAACTAGGACATACTACAAAATTTTGTAAAATACTTTGTACAAAGTATAGAAAGGAGGATTACTATTGTCTTGATTGTTGTCCTATGAATAGTTTACCTGCTGTTAATAAAGCTGCTACAGGTGAACCATCTGAGGCTGACAGTGTCTTACACAGTGATGTTGAACAAGGTATTAAATCTGTATACTCAGGTCGTAAATATTTTGTTGAAGTTCCTAAATTGCAAGAATTACATAATAAGAGAGGTGATTTACAGTAGGTGAGTAGCACAGTAGCATTGCAGGTAGCATTGCTGCCACACAGCAAGATATTTTCAGGTTTGATTCTTGGCTGTGGCATCTTCTGTGCAGAGTCTTCATGTCCTGTCTTTGTTTATGTTGGTTTTCTCAGGGTATTCCGGTTTTCTCCTACATTCCAAAGATATGTAATAGGTGGATTTGACACTCTAAAGTAACCACAGGTGCATGTGTGTGGTATGGAAGAACAATTGCAGCAGGGCTAGTTAGCTACCTGGTGGTATAAACACTGGCTCTAGGTAATTGTCACTGTTGATGGGGCACCTCAACCTGATGTGCAGAAATAGGAAAGGGGGTTATAGATGGATGGACAGGTGATAAACAAAGTTCAAAGGAAAGTAGTAAAGGTAAAATACCGAATAAAGATAGTGAAATGATGATTTGTAAGATAGCACTGAAAAGGAAATGAAATTAGAAACACAAAAAAGGATCTAAAACTGGAAAGGATTAAACGTTATTCTTAAACATTAATAGTATTACTTATTTATTTATTTATTTATTTATTTATTTATTTATTTATTTATTTTGTTAACCAGGAATAATGAAGCTGAACTAAAATTCCATTTTCACTGGAGGCACAGGGAGAAAATCTCTATAGCTGTACAACATGGGTAACAAAATTCAAATGCATGTAGACATTCTTGAATGCATATGTGAACCAAATGCAAAATACATATGTATATAAATAGAACATATCAGTATTAATGGTTAAAAGTAAAAAAAGCAACAGCGTATACCAATGTGAATATATGGTTAAGACTGCAACTAGTATAGTGGTTAAAGGACATAGAGGAACATAGGGGGAAGCTGGGAAGGATAGGAAGTAGGATTTTATATTGTAGAGATGTGGTTTAAGTTTACTCTTATGTCTAAGGTATGGGTGAATGAAATTCCACAGCAAGGCTACATAAACAGAGTGTAGAGAGTCATCACAGTGGTTGTTTGCTTTGACAATGTCTAGGAAGTTTTGTGTCTGAGATTTTAGATTTCTGATAAGCATATATTTTGGAAGTAAATTGGAGATGGGTGGGCATTTATGAAGTTCATAAATAATTTTATGTGTATGGTTATAAATTAAGTTTGTAGAGTGTTACCTTTGGCCTGGTGTAAACATGTTTATTTTATTTATTTATTTATTTTACATTTGTTGACCGGGATAGTCCAACTGGATACATGTCCATTTTCAATGGAGGCCCGGGGAGAAAAGCTCCAAGGTAGAACGTACAGTAAAAATCACAAAATGATTACGTGACACACAGTTGAGCAAGCAGGTAATATAATCATACATTTTTAAAACAGTGTTGACACATTGACTAGGCCATGTAACATGATTACAGACTATAGAGGAGGATCTCGTTGGGTTTTGAACAAGGACATAGCCAGTGAGTTTTAAAGTATAGCTTGAGGCTTTTTTTGAACTGAGTAAGAGAGGGTTCAAAAGTAAGATCAGCAGGAAGAGAGTTCCAAGTTGCCAACAGAGTTAGCAAACAGAGAGTCCCCAGCAGAGTTGTTGATTTTGGATGTTTGAGCCAGTAGTTTATTAGAAGAGCGAAGTGACCTCAAGTTGCTATAAGGGTTGATGATATTTTTAAGTGCAGGTGTATTATCAGGGTGGTTGAGAACTTTATGGGCAATTATAAGCTGGTTGTACTGAAGTAGGCTAGGCCATTCTAGCCAACCCAGAAGATGTAGGTTGTAACAGTGGTGGGTCCTATAGGCTGTGCCTGTTGCAAATCTAGCAGTATGGTTATAACAGCTGGAGAATTTGCTAAGAGCGGATTTGTTCAAATTGGTGAGTAGAGGGAAGGCATAGAGAAGAGTGGAGAGTAGATGGGAATGAGCAACAGCAGTCCTAGCAAATGGACTATAATAGCATATGGATATTGGCATTATTTGTTTTCTGAATATTAGACATTTAACATCATTACAATACTGTCAAGCAGAGACAATGTGGCCACATACAATTATATAGAGTTTTGGGAATAACTTGTGCAGTGGAATAGCTATATTATTAAGTATTTCAAATACTGTTTTGTTAGACAAGATTGTCATTTCACCAGGAAGATTTATTCTTATTGATATTTATCTGTTACAGCCAACATATGCACAGTCATTTATACATATAGTATTGCTAAAAACTGAAGTAGTCTGTTTGATCAATGTATGACATATGTATTATTTAATATGAATATTATCATCATAGACTTTTATCTGCAATTTAAAAAAATAGGATTGGGTATTAACATGTCTTAAACTAATGAAATATAGTAAATTAGAATTAGGAGCTCAATGGACTTACACCTATAAATGAAGTAATGAAATGAATTATGTTCTCTTTTCTGAAGGTAGAAACTAATGGATCTTTACCTGCTTGTTTTTCTAATCATTTATCTCTTTGATCTAGGCTTGAAAATAATCATGGATACATAACTATAAAAAAAGAAATAAAACAATTATCTAGTAATGTTACTAAGTTTAAGAAAATTAGATGTATATTATTGTAGAATCATATGTCTATGTCAACTTGGGAAAAAAGTAGATTCAATATAAGCTAAAGTACAAAAAGGAATATTTAAGACTGGAAAAATATTTTGATGGGCCTAAAAAAGTTGAACATCTAACAATAGTAAGATATTATGAAATGGCTTTAAAATACTAGTGCCTCTATACATTACAACATTAGAAAACATTGATATAATACTGTTAAAGACAGCACTTACTCATTATTACAAAGGCAAAAATACATATTTCTGTGGTAGAAAAAAGAAGTATCCCCCTGTTCAGGAAAATTAATAAAATGTAATTAAACTAGAATGAATTGTATTAGAGCTATGGAAAATGGATTTTGTCCCGGTTCCCTTCAATAAACACATCACACCGAATGACATTTGACGACCTTTATTATACTTTCATAAACATAACTTTGTTATCCAATATTTATTAATTACAAATGACAACACAATATAGCTGATTGAATTCCAGCATCCACATCCCATTTAATATTAACCAGGACAATGTGACCTTGCTCATCCTAACCCAGTAAGCAGCGTCCATACCTCCAACTCACTTAGTTATGAAGCAGCGTCCCACTACTCACTTCATTTACCATTTATTGAATTGCACATCCTACTTCTTTTACTTATGAAGCAGCATCACATTACTCACTTCCTTTATCACTTATTGAATTAACTTCCAACCAAATAAGCAGCGTCCTTCCCCCACTTGCTTATTTATCTAGCCACCTTCAATACTCACTTCCTTTCCCAATTCATTGGAATAACCATCCAAAACCAGAGGGGGAACAGAAGAGAGCACACCTGTCCCTCTTCTCTGCCCTACCCGATCTGACAAATGACCGCAATCCCCACTATTCTGCTACAAAGAGGGAGGGAGGGTGGGTAGCAAGTTCATGCCAAAAATGTGATTCCTTACCGAATTTCACTTGCATAAATCCCTTAAGCCCCTCCTTGACTATAACTCATTTCCTCCCAATCATCCCTCCCTATTTAACCCTTACCTCCCCCCACTCTCTATACTCCTACTAATATATTTAATTAACCCCACTCTGAAGATGTGCCAGGACAAATTGGTTTGTTACCAAACCTCATTTATACATACAATTGAGAACTGCAGGCTTTGTTGAGGCATGTTTACATGGTACTTACACTATTAAGTCTGTCCTTCCATTAAATGAAGCATTGGGAAATGTAGTATTACCAAAGCAAAACAATGTCATAAAACTACATTGGTGGAAAAGAATTATATTAATTAATTAAGACCCTTAAGAATACTAGTTCTACAGGCATAGATGTTCTTAGTTACACTCATTATAGGTCTTGTAATACTAAGCAGAGATAACTTCTGAAAAGTTTTAAATGAATGATTAGCACTTGGTGTTATGGATCAGGATGTGTGTCAGGATGTAATAATCTTTACACATAAAAAAAAATAAGGATGATATTAATGGATGGAGGCTAGTGTGATGATTTGAGGTATTGCTAGCTATGCAAGGAGAAGTAGGTCAGTGGATATGTAACATATGCCAGCATAGCTAGCTGGTGTTTTGTAAAGAATTATATGCCATTTGTATATCAAGCTGATTTATACAGATGCTTGTGTTGGAAAAAGTATTTGTAAAGCTGCTTGTGTTAAAAATGTACCAACAGTGGGCCCTGCCGGACAGAAAGGAAATATCCCTGTATGTCAGACTGTATTGTAACAGTTGAAATTAAAATATTGTAACAGAGGATACTGGAAGAGAAGAGATTAATCTTAGTCCACCTAACTTTGAAAAATAGTCTGAAATTAAATTACCTTGCTTAGGCCATAAAGATTATATCTTACAGTTATGATTGCAGCCAGAGACAAAATGTCTGTTAAGACCAGGACTAGGAATCCTACTGTATTCACCTTAGGCCCGACCTAATTGCTGCCCTGGAAGGGTGGAAGTTTTTAAATGGTTCTATAGCTTCTAGATACTAGAACACATCTTAGCAAAGCTCTATGTGAGTGTATGGTAACAGATATGTGCTAGATTCTAGTTCAGCATCTAGTGAGATATTGTAGGAACCAGAGTCAGACGACCAGATATAATGCAATTCTACAGCCAGCACTGAAATTATTTTAGATATGAGTAAGAGATGTGATAGTAATACTTGGCAGTCTATTTTTGAAACCTGACAAAGAAGGACCACTTACCTACATCATCTTGCCTTGCTGTAGTAAATGAACTAGGGTACAGTCATTCTTTAGGTCAGAAAAATATAGTGATATTAGTTAAGTATTGCTTTTCTGTATCTGCGTGAACCTTTCCATCTGTGTTATTTTTAATATTTTATGTAATTGAAACTCTGCTTTTTATTGTAAATAGATATTTAGTATTTTCATGTTCTTTTGTTATTTATTATTAAATATATTTAAACTTTTCATTGTGGCTGATCTTTTAGAGAATATGTTAACCTTTGAGAGTACTTATATTTATTTATTGACACTGTGGCCACTCCTGAAAGCCTTGTTGCGTTGGTCAAACAGTACCATTTGTATTAGTATTAATTTTACTCAGTATAATTGGGTACCATTGTAAGAGCCTTAGAGTGGTTGGCTTTGGAGTGTTCTGGTGGCAGTATCTACCTTATAGCCTGGGCAGGGGGGTCATATCTGGTGAATCGGTGCCAGCCTTTCCCAGAGGTAGGTGTGTGTGTGTGTGTGTGTGTGTGTGTGTGTGTGTGTGTGTGTGTGTGTGTGTGTGTGTGTGTGTGTGTGTGTGTGTGTGTCAGCTACTTGGAGCAGCAACACAAAGCACTGGTTTTACAGAGAGGGTGGTGGAAAATTTGGCTTGGAACACCTGGCTGAGGACTCAGCTCTACAGCTGCGGTCAATGTGGAGTCTTATTTGGGTCCTGGTGAGAGAGAGAGGGGGAACCCAGCCCCAGGATAGGAGTGTGTACCCTGTGCGTTCTTCAGGGAAATTGTACTTGGTGCAGAGAGCTGTATCTGGAAATACTGTGTGTATCCATTTTTGTTCCAAGAGAACGTCCCGCATCAGTGTCAATGATGAGGATTGAGAGTCCTTGAATACTGGCCCAAAGTAGGGACATCACAGCTGGTAAAGCTTATCAATACTGATTTTAAAAAAAAATTATGGAGAATTTGCAGAATCACGTCGGTAGTGTATTATATAAAGTACAGGATAATAATAGATATGGATTTAAAGAAAAATCTCTTAAAGTTTTGCAAAGTTTGTTTAAGAATGTAGTGGATTGTGTCGTGAGAGAAAAAGTGGACTACAAAATCCTTATTCATGATATTGTCAAAGCATATGATAATGTTAATTATGACATGTTATAGGATGTTTTTTAGAATGTGGGGATTTCATCCCACTCTTCACTCTATATATGGGAATGCTTATAATCATGTTTTAATTTAATTAATTGGTGGCTACATAATGATATTAAGATTAATAACACACTAAAACAAGGTTGTTAATTTAGCAGTGTTTTATTAGCTTTAGCTAACAACGCTATTGTTGCAAACTGTCAGGACTTATTAGAAGAAATTGTATGGTGTATTGAACTGAATATTAGTTTTCTTTTTTTTTTCCTTTGCTGATAATATTGTAATGGTGGCTGAAGATGTCACTTGGATGTAGACTGCTATTTCAATAAAGGAAACATTTTTTTTGCTTGTACTAGCTTTAAGTAGAAGTGTCAAGGTATGAGATCAAATACTGCTAAACAAGCTATATTGTTTTCTTATAGTAACATAACTTTAACAGATATTACTTTTGGAGATAAGAATGTCACTCATATGACGTGGATTGATACATTTAAATCTTTGCATCATATTAAAACTATGTTGGCTGTCCTCTGTATATCATATGCAAATAAAGTGCATCTTATGCCTGCATATATATTAGATAAACTTGTGTATATACAGAAGAAATATTTGTTACCTAAAAATATCAAGATGTTATTGCTACAAATGGTTATTTTTTGAGATTATCTACAGTTTTATATTAAACACTATGAAAAGAAGCATCTTATATTATGATATGGTGGATGGTGAACAGGGGTTGTTACATCTTTATTGGGTGCTATATTAGATAAAATATAGACATATGGATCTTTTATTTTCTGTATTGTGGAAAAATATAAAGGTTTATGGACTAATATTCAGAAGATGAATAAGAAGCAAAGACAGTATAACAGCGTGGAAATAAATAAATATCAGTACAAATTTAGACTGTGGAAACTTGGGTTATTATCAGTATCTAAGAAGATAAAAAAGTGATATGGGAATATTATAAATAGTTATTTTTATGTTAAGCCATGGACTGATAGAAGCGGTGATATTAAAACAGTAATTAGGCTTCATTCAGCATAACAGATTTCAGGAGGAAATGAAGCCTCAAGATTTTTATAGTGATTATTATTTAAAAAATTACAAGTAAAATGTCAGATGAAATATGAACACTTACCAAAATGATTATGTCAAATTTGCAAGGCTAAAGAAATTTTATTACATTTTTTTAATGTAGTAGGGGTGAGTTTGGTAATTTTTTCAAGGTAATTTTCCTTATCCACATTTCAATAATATCACTGTTGATATGATTACATATGGGTTATATGTTCATTTCGAAAAGCACAAACATCGATTTTGTAAATAGAATTTTAGTTTCTGCTTAATAATTTGAGAAAAAATCATTGTACTGTAATATTATATAGCCAGTTGTGAGATATACACCATTTTATGTCTCAGTTAATAAGTACTTATGGCATAAAGGGTGAGAGGATGAAAGTTCTTCATAAGGATATATGATTCATAGGTTCATAGGTGTTTACTAGGCTAACGACCACAATGGCCTTATTAAGCCTAGCCATGCATCCCAAATGTCTAACAAGTTCTGCTACCCTTGATAAGTGTAAGCATGGGCCCATCAGATGAATCATTTACAGGTTACTTGTTTCCATTAGAGACATAGGTGCCAAACTAGGGATGAATTTCTGGTTTCCCATCCAGTTGTCCAAGCTGCACTTGAATTGGCTTAGGGGGGAACTCTGCTTTACATGGATGGGGAGTCTGTTCCATAGACAGGGTAGTCTCTGGGATACATACCTATCTCTCCAGCAGGTCCTATTTATTTCACAGGCAAGGTTTAAGTTTTTAGAATGGGTAATTCTGTTACTGTTTGTTTTGAAGATATGCAGGAGGTCCATCAGAGTGAGGTCTGACAATGCCCTCTATGCCAGGCATAGATCTCCCCTCAAAAGCCTGTAGAAGACAGACTACAGGGATAGGGCCTTGAGGTGTCTGCATAGGACATATTACTTATGTCATGTATTCTTTTGGTCAAGAACCTCTGTGGACATTCCAATTGTTGGATATGCCTGGTTAGGTACATACCAAAAGGGGGCATTATACTCAATGACTGGTCAGATGAATGCCAAATACAGTGGAACAATGACTTCCTTGGACTTAGATGCCACACCTTTGTTTATAAGTTGCGCAACACAGAATGATTTCCTTACCACTGTAGACATGTGATGATCAAAGGCTAGATTACTATCTATGTGTGTCCCTAAGTCCCTGAATACTGGGACAACTCTAAGGGGTGTGCTGTCAGTATGATAGTTACCAGGGATGGATGACTTCCAAAGGATACGGTTACGCATTTCTTGGCATTTAGTTTTAGTCCATGGCTCTGACACCAGTTATTTGTCTGTGTCAGCACCTCCTGGAGAACATTTGTGTCAGTGTGAGATTCAATGACAGCTCCTAATTTGCAATCATCTGCAAATTTAGTCAGCTAGACACCCCTGACATTGGCCTTGATGTCTGAGAAGTGAATGCCAAAAAGAAGAGGTCCAAGGACTGATCCTTGAGGGACTCCACTTGAGACTGGCCTCTTTGTAGAGGTGGAATCCACAATTCTAACTTCCTGGGTCCTGTCTGTGAGCCAGTTGGCTATCCACTGGGTGACATACGGGTTTGTACCTACCCGCTTGAATTTGTCAACAATGCCCGAGTGGGGTACTGTGTCAAATGCCATGGCCAGGGCAAAGTAGGCAATGTGAATGATTTTGCCCTCATCAATTGCTTTGGTTACCTTCTCAAAGAAGTCCCCTAGGTTGAGTAGGCATGATCTTCCCTTGATGAAACCAAACTGGGTTGGGTCCAGTGTCTGGAGGTTTACTATATCTCTGTTGATCATCTCCATGATAATTCTTTCCATGGCTTTACATATAAGACTAGTGAGACTTATGGGTTTGTAGTTTCCAGGGTCTGTAGATGGCCCACCTTTGTGCAGAGGGGTGACTGTTGCTTTTCTCTGTTCATGACACACAAATCCTGTTTGGAGGCTACAGTTAAATAGTAATTCCAGAGACCCTGATAGGTCATGGTTCATGCTATTTAGAAGGAATCCTGGGATATTGTCTGGGCCCACTGATGCAGTGATCTTGGTCTTAGAGAGGGCATTGAGGACCTGTTCCCTAAAGATAGTAGGGGGAGTTATATCTGATGATATTTCCTGAGGGATGGTTGAGGGATAGAGATGAGTAAAGTTGGAGCTGAATTTATCAGCCAGAAGGTTTGCTATATCTTCTGGCTCAGTATAGGTGGCGCCATTTACAATGAGTTCTGTACACAACTGTGTATTGCCTTTGAGGTTGCAGACATAGCTAAATAATGCTTTGTGGTTGTCCTTGGCCTGGGAGGCCAAACTTACCTCAAATTTGCCTTTGGTAGACTTTATTTGCCCTCTCAGTTGTTTGTTTAATTTAATGAGAGTGCTTTTATCCTGCTGGGTGCTGTACCTCCTAATTTTTGCCATGATTTCCTTCCTCCTGTTATACATCTGATTGATTTTGTGATTCCACCAGGGTGGCTTGTTTTTTGAGTTAGTCCTACAGCTGCCTCTGTGCAGCTATTAACATGCTTACACAGGGTTTCTGTGAACAGTTCTGCATAGGCAGAAGTGTTTTCAGGGTTTATGGGAGCTTGAAAGTTTGTCAGGTTCTCACTTAATAGCTGGAGGTTAGCCTTAGAATAGTTCCTGAATGTTCCAGGTTTAGCTAGAGGTCCAGGTTTTATTTTTGCTTCAAAGGAGACCATTTTGTGGTCTTACCTTACAAGGGAAGTCATTGCAGTAGGAGGTGTGCAGCAGTCTTTCATATTAGTAAGGACCAGATCCAGCATGGTTGCACACTTGGTTGGTGTATTGACTATCTGGTCCAGAGAATTTGTGTTTACAAAATCCAGAAATCTCTGTGCATGTACGTTTGGTGTCATATAGGATTCCCAGTTAATAGTGGGGTAATTAAAGTCACCCATGAATATGGTATTGGGTTGGATGGTTAGTGTTTCTCATAAGTTTAAATACATGGTATGGGTTTCCTAGGTCATAGAGGGGGACCTGTAGCTCACAAGGAAGTGGTATTAGATTTCACCTATGGTGATTTGAACATGGAGCAGCTCAAGTGCATTGTCCTATTTGATCAGCCTTGAAGTATATTTATTTTTGATGTAAATAGAGACACCTCCACCTTTAGTCCCTGCCTGTGAAGTAGCTGGCCTAAATGTGTGGAAGGCATTATAACGTTGCACCATTGGTGTGCTCTCCATGACTTTAAACCACATCTCAGTGACCGCACAGACATCAGGATTCTCTAGGGTAAAGATAGCTTCTAGGAAGTGGAGATTTGTAGTTTAGACTCATAGCATTGAGCAGTAATACCTTTAGATTTTCTTGGTTTTGATTTGTTAAGTCGGAAGTACTTTTAGTTTGGCATTGCCTAAAAAAGGCACTATGGGGGAAGACAATGTTTTGGCTAATATTCAAAAGCCTAGAAGGGAGAGGTGCAGACAATCCCTGGCAAAGCAGCATGGCCTGTTGACCATCTCCTTCCATGCTGACAAATATTGCACCCCCTTAGAATGACACCAGAAACTAAGCCAATTATTAAAGTCAATAATCTTTTGTTCATATTGTGGCATCATCTTGGAGAAGGTAAAATGCTGCTCAATGCTAGGCTCCTACCAGCCTGAGACACATATTCCAAGAGCTCTGTGATGTCTCTCTTGATATAGTCTAGGGAGGGTGTCTATATTAGAACACTGAAGTGTTAAAACATTGAATGTTCTAATATCGACCCCTATTCAGCAAACGCTTGAAATAGCGAAGCTGCAGAACACCTAATATTTTCCTAGGGAAAGTATTCAGTGGGCCGTTTCTGTGGCTTCGCTATTTCCTCGACTGTGGTGCAAAGGTGACAGACCGGGTTAAGGTAAGTGTGCGAATGGACTGAGGTAAGGTGAGTGTGTGATAGTTAGGGACCTTAGGGATAGGGAGCGGGTAAGGTGAGTGTGCGATAGTTAGGGACCTTAGGGTTAGGGAGCAGGTAAGGTGAGTGTGCGTTAGTTAGTGACCTTAGGGTTAGGGAGCAAGTAAGGTAAATGTGCATTAGTAAGGGACCTTGGGGTTAAGGAGCGGGTAAGGTGAGAGTGCATTAGTTAGGGACCTTAGGGTTAGGGTTGAGTTAAGGTAAGTGGATAGCTAGTAGTGTATGTACGGTTTAGTGTAGGGTTCTGTGAAGTGTGTATTTGTAGATTATGTATTTTGGTATGCTTGTGCTGTGTGTGTGTTTTCTCGGAACAGCAAATTTTTTCTCTTGGAAAAAATTTGCTGTTCTGAGTGTTCGAGTATATCACATTTCGAGATTCCAAGGTCAAGCTTATGGTGTTTGATATTTTGGAATTTCGATAATGTGATATAGACCCCTAGGGAGGTACGTCTCAGGTCATTTACTCCCACATGGACTATGGAAATTGTGGTCCAATGACCTGAATGCATGTGTAATGTGGCGGATCCTACCCCCTGGTAAGCAACTGACTGTAACTTTCTCCTTATTCAGCCTGTCTTCCATTTCTTGGCATCAAAGCTGCTGGGAAGCATAATGCAATGGAGCAGGAGGAAGTACATTGTGAAAAGTCAATGGCATTACAGTAATTGGCTGAAACAGTGGAAATTATTATAATAATGCTGATATCCAGCAAAGTGAAGCATTCCAGATCACAGAAGCAAATCCCGTTAGTTTGCCAGGCTTGCAGTTGTGGTAAATGTTGAATGATGAAGAACTGGAAGGTAATTTATGAAGGATTACTGTGGCTGAATGGCTGGAGGTGGGGGTTTTTGTATGATAGAATATGAAGTGGAGTTTGCCAGTGCAGGTATTGCTGAGTCAGGAACAGCTCATGAAAGAGAATGAGTAGAAGAGAAAGTATACAAAAAGATGTTTCATATGCAGGAGTAACTGCTTATAAGATGGTGAGAAGAATATTCCCTGAACCAGGGAAGTTTTTGCTCTGTCTCCTATTTGCAGATGAGACACTTCCAAACAGATCTGACTTTTGATTATATGTCTTATACCCACCAGGGGCACCAGCAGTTCAAATAAAAACAATCGTACATCTGGAGAAAGAAAAATTCTTTGACCTTTATTTTAAAACACAGACTTCTAAATTTGTAACTGCAAAGAAGTTTCAGGAACTGGCTAATAAAATGCAATGATGAGAGTATAACACACAGCTTTTTAAAATAAACTAATATAGAAAGTTTTTCTTTCTATTCAGGGGTATTAATATAATCAAACTCAGATAAAAAAGTTTGAGAAAATATTTTTTGTAGGAAAAATGACAGCTTCAGATGGGTACTGGATTAGAGATAGTGTGCATGGGTAAACCTAAAAATGGAGCATGGTAAACATGAACATTTGTTGAGGGTTACATAGATTTTTTTTTTTGTTGGGACCATCCCAAAGGTTGCTACTTTTGTGGACAAACAGGACAGTTAATCAGGGAATGTCCTAAAAGAAGATGTCAGATATGTAGGGAAAAGGGATATATAAAGATGTTATGAGTTCCAGAATGTAACAAATGCAAAGAAAAAGGACATGTCTGCTTTAACTGTCTATTAATTGTGGAAAATACTAGCAATGAAAAATACAGTGGTGAAGCGGTAGCGTTGTCGGCTCACAGCAAGAGGTTCTCCTGTTCAATTCTCGGCTGGAGTGCCTTCTGTGTGGAGTCTGCATGTCCTCCCCATGGTCGAGTGGTGTTCGAAAGACATGCGTAAATGGGCGTGCCTGAAGGTTAAGCATCGAGCTGGCACCTCGGCACCGTGAAAATCTACTGCCGATCATTAGCAGACCGGAGTTCTGCTGTGGCGACCCCTAACCGGGAAAAGCCGAAGGAACAACAACAACTTAAAAAAAAAACAATAAAAGCTATGAAGGAGAAAATGGTATAATAATTTCATATCTGCCCATAATTAATAAAAATGGAGGTGAAGGAGTGTTAAGCGAGGATGAGGGAATGTGAAAGAGTGAGTTCTAGAAAAAGATGATATTATAGGAAGGGTAAACAGATATATGGCAAGGGTGAAAAGGAGTTGAAAAAGGATGTCTATGACTGATATAGACTACTAAGAGTCACACCAAGAGATATGTTGTATTACACTGGAAAGAAAAATAAGAACGGTATATTATTTTACAAGATTTTTAACTCATTTCAGATTTTGAGTGGAAGACGTTTGAGATTTTGTGTGATATAAAATGGTTTAGTCTTTTGATGAAGAAGACTGTTCAAGGGTAGTGATATTATTCATAAAAATGGAGCTGATATATCAAGACATGACAAATATAATTCTAGGAAGAATAGTGATGATCCGTGGGAAATGTAACAATGAGACATTCAGTTTTGTTCCTTAAACTTACCTACTAAAGAAAATACCAGGGTGGATATTTTTACAAATGTGGCACAATCTGTAATGACAAATGTAGTTGTGATATGGGAGTTATTAGTTATAGTCTGGATGGGGACAAGAGGATAAAAGGTAAGGAAGTAGAGGCTCACCAAAGGAAATTCTGTCAAGAGAATATAAGATGGTGCTAAACAGGACAATTTTACCAACAGAACAATAGAAGTAAGAACACAGTTTGATTTTTTTTTTTATGTTCAAAGGTTTTATGTAACAGCCCAGACAATAGAAACAAATTCCTCTGATCATAATGCCATAGCATTGTAATTAAATGCGAGTGAGGTAAGAAAAGGCATATGGCTGGTTGGTTTACAATGGATATGGACTTTACTCAGAAGTCAGATAACTGGGTGTGTTTTGAGAGGTTTTAGCTAGATCATGTAAATATGAGATTTTATTTCTTAACTTGTAACAAATGGTGGGTAGCATATCTATTTGGTTACGAGTGATGAGTTGAACTTTGGAATTTCAGTCTCCCCATAGATCCTGGAAGGAATATGTAATTACAGTGATCATTAAAGAGGGAAATGATACATGCCTGACATCTTCCTACAGGCCTATCTCAGTACTTAACCATGATTATAAGGTGTTTGTGTGTAAAATGGAAGACAGGTTGGCAAAAGTAGTTTCAGATCTGATACATGGTGATCAGTGCAGCTTTATGAGAAAGTGAACTGGATTGAATTAAAACTATAATGAGTACACTAGATGTTCATGTTACCCAAACACCATTAAGTATCATTAGTTTAGGTACTGAAACAGTGTTTGAGGATCTGATGATCTGAGACTATTGGTTTGAATTCTTAAAATGTTAAGGATCTCCAGATAAATGAGTGTGGCTCTTACAGGCCCATTATACTTTCAAAGGAAATCGTGGAGAGCATTGTATACATTTCTGACTCATGAAAGGGATACATTTTATCCTTGAGAAAAAAAAATTTATTTAATCATGTTGTTAATTCCTGCCAAAATGTGATACTATGGGTCTGTTTTTCATTACCAGAAAGAAGGAAACAGAGATGATGGGGTTCTGTTTTCTATCATTTGAGGAACAAAACTACCCCCCCCCCCCCATGAGTAATGACATTTTATATGCTAAAGCAAATGAAGCAGGTCTAAATATAACTCAGCTAAAAGTTTATTTGGGGTTGATGCACTTACTTCAGGAGAACAGTAAAGGATGTGTTAAGGGAAAAGTGTATTAAGACCTTTGTGGATTATAAAGTACAAATGTTCAAGGAATTGAAAGGTAAAAATAAAAGACAGTACAAGGATGCTGTGGAGTATGAATATTTTAAGAAATTATTCTTATGGAAGGAATCGATCTAGAGGGATTATGACAAAGGAAAACTCTTGCACAATTATATTGCAGGGCAATATTATGATAGACATAGTTGGAAAACATTGCATTGAGAATTAAAAGAGACATTTAAAGAGTGTGGGAAGGATTAGACACAATTCAGTAATAAATGATTTCTTAGGGGGCTAATATCCAAAAAAATATCAATAAAGTGTGAGGTGAAATATAAGGGTAAACATGAAATGATGTGTCTGTACTAAGGATATAAAGTAGAAGAAACAGATTTACATATTTTATATAGGTCAAAGATCCAATATTATTTCTGAAAAATAAAAAAATAGACAGATTTTTGAATTTATGTGAAATACTGGAAGAAAATTATTTATAGCTATTAACAGGATTTGTGAGAAAGAGATATAATAAACAATGATAATACTGTCATTTGGACTTCATGGGTGTTATGGTAAAGTCAATGAAAGGAGGTATTATGCAATAAACCATAGAAA
Organism: Protopterus annectens; assembly: GCF_019279795.1. Taxonomy (NCBI): domain Eukaryota; kingdom Metazoa; phylum Chordata; order Ceratodontiformes; family Protopteridae; genus Protopterus; species Protopterus annectens. Next base: position 280,733,555 of record NC_056740.1, read on the forward strand.
AGTGATGATGGTATTAATCAGTCTTACATTTTATACAAACAATATGATATTTATGGAATGATTGGGGTTAAATTGCTTTTCATTACGGAGTAATTGTTTTTGAATTTGCTATATGTAATTGTTCTGGGAAAGTTGGGTGGCCGCGGTGGTGCAGTGGTTAGTGTTGCTGCCTCACAGCAAGAGGTCCTCTGGTTCAATCCTCAGCTGGGGAGCCTTCTGTGTGGAGTCTGCATTTCCTCTGGATGCTCTGGTTTCCTCCCATATCCCAAAGACATGCTGTAGGTGGATTGGCTACTCTAAATTGGACCTAGGCATGAATGTGTGTGCCTTCTGTGGAAGGTTGGGCACCAGGTTTGCAACACGATACTGTAAAACTCCACTGCCAATCATGAGTGGACAGGTGAGCCACTGTGGCAACTCCTAACTGGGAAAAGCCAAAAGAAGAAAAATTGTTCTGGTAAAGTTGTGAGTAGCATTTGGTATGTTCTATTAAAATGCCCCTCTCTACTCTGTTTGATAAGTGCCACTATATATTTTATATCCTCCTTCACTACCACTAATTCAGGCAGATAAGACATTGATATAATGTCTCTTCTGAAGCATGGCACACTCAGGATCAAACATCCCTCCCATACTGTATTGCAATATTATTAATGGAAAAAATCCCTAAGTACCTGTTTGAGAATAGAGTCAATCACCTTTTGATATCCTGCCATCCAAGTTAAGCATACTACCTGTTAAGCTACTGACAGTGATGTAAGTGGTGCTGAGACATGCTATCATGTCTCCCCTTTTGAACTACTGGCAGTGGTGCAAGTGGTGCTGAGACATGCTGTCATGTCTCCTCTTTTGAACTACTGACATTGGTGCAAGTGGTGCTGAGACATGCTGTCATGTCTCCTCTTATGAACTACTGACAATGATGCAAGTGGTGCTAAGACATGCTATCGCGTGTTCTCTTTTGAGCTACTGACACTGATGCAAGTGGTGCTGAGACATGCTGTCATGTCTCCTCCTTTGAACTACTGACAGTGATGCAAGTGGTGCTGAGACATGGTGTCATGTCTCCTCCTTTGAACTACTGACACCGATGCAAGTGGTGCTGAAACATGCTGTCATGCCTTCCCTTTTGCGCTACTGACACTGATGCAAGTGGTGCTGAGACATGCTATCATTTCTCCTCCTTTGAACTACTGACAGTGATGCAAGTGGTGCTGAGACATGCTGTCATGTTTTCCCTTTTGAGCTACTGACACTGATGCAAGTGGTGCTGAGACATGCTGTCATGTCTCCTCCTTTGAACTACTGACAGTGATGCAAATGGTGTTGAGACATGCTGTCATGTCTTCCCTTTTGAGCTACTGACACCGATGCAAGTGGTGCTGAGACATGCTATCATGTCTCCTCTCACTTTTAGTCTGTGGATATTATGCTGCTGTCAGACTGCATTTTTCAATAACCATTTTACTGTGGAAAAGTTCTAGATTCTATCTGTAAAATGAGTACAAGTAGGCTAGTATACATATTAGTCATTTAGGCACCACAACCCCCAAATTTGAGTGCTTCCTGATGCGTTTTGCAGCATTCCCTTAAAGGTCATTAACCACAGTACATACTACCATGTTTTTGGCCTTTAAAATTTTCAGTCTTTCAAACATAGAAACCTCTTTCCTCATCTGTTGATAACTACTCCAGCTTTTGAATTACCAGTTTAGAGGCTTGTCCTTGTGACTTACATCCTCAGAACCATCTGTTTTCAACATTAGTAAGTTCATAAAGGCGGATGTGGCTTTTGACCGGTATAGGGTTGATTATATAAGATTGTACAGTAGCATTGACAGTTATTTAGCTAAACTTAAGGCAGTGAAGGTTAAAAAGCTGGAAAGGGATTCAAAAGCATATGGGGAAGGGTCAGCGTATCCTAACCCCCCTCCGGGGCAAGTTCGAAGGATGAATCCTTGGCCACTCAGTTCCAATTACAACGCACGCCCTGATTTGCGTAATACTGTCAATGCTGATGACCATTTTTCCAACACAACACAAGAAGACTCTATCTCTAATGATGGTATCCCTTCGGTAGAGTTACGTAGGAGTGAGAGGTTACAGAACAAGAACAGCACTAATGGCAACAATAATGCCAATTCACAGGGGAATTTTTTAGGAGCAAGACCCAAAACCCAACGACAGTGGCCAAATCAACCGAATCAGAGGAGGACCAACCGTTAGAAGGACTGTCAGCCACTATCTTGTCTCCCAGTTTATGTGAGGAAGGGTCTAGTGAAGTAGTAGTACTATCCCCTGTTGTATTTAATGGCATGAATGAGAACCAGGACCAACTTGGTCCAGTCATCAGTACCAACACTTCATGTGACTTTAAGGTCTATAATTTCTCCAATACACCTATCACGTCTGAAATGGCAGATCTTATGGCCAAGGGTCATACATATGTCCCACACCACAAATTCGATTTGGTTAAAGCTATAATTGACATCAAAACCTTCACTAGAAAGCTTAATTTCAGACTTATGATGGGTGGGGGGGCATACACAGATGTTCTTAACCCCCTACATATACCAAGTACGTATAATCCCCCCCTTCATCCTCTTTCGTCCTCTTTTGAGCAAGTTTGTGAAGTTGATATAAGAAGTATTAAAACCAAGAAAGTGTTAAATGGTAACAACTTCAAATCACGAAGAGGGTTCACTTCCGCTAACTCTGAAATTGACCTTATACAGGTTTTGCGTTCCAATAATTTACGCATATGTAAACCCGACAAAGGAGGAGGAGTGGTGATTTTCGACAACAATGATTATTTTGATCGTATGTCGGCCTTATTGGACACCCCTTCTTATGCGTTGAGTTCCTTGAATGAAATCAATGGTGCTTACCGGATCATTAAGGAGCAAATTGAGGAAATGTTTTTGGAATCAAGGATTAATCTGGATTTATACCATTACATGACTACTTCTCATCCTAGGACCCCCTACTTTTTCGGTATACCCAAGATTCACAAAAACCTAACTGATCCACCCATGCGTCCTCTCATTGACAGTTGAGGGTCACCTTCCTACGCCTGTGCTAAAGTGGTTGATCACTTGCTTAGCAAGTATATAGTTATGGAAACGCAGGTTTGTAAGGATTCATGGACCTTTCTGTCCAGAATGAAAGAGATTGAATATGAAGACTGTTATAATTTCCTTACAGTGGACGTTAAAGATCTATACACCTGTATCCCACACGAAATAGCAATCGAGTGGGTAGGTGATAGACTGAAAGCTAGGGAGGCCAGTAGCTATGATATTTCTTTGGTTTGTGAATTGTTGGATTTAACCTTACCAAGGAATTTTTTTATGTTCGGAGACAACTACTATCTCCAGAAAGTGGGAGTGGGCATGGGCTCGCCCTACGGGGCTAGTGTCGCGAACTTGGTAATGGCGCAGTGGGAACATCAATTAGTTTTCAACAATCCCTTGTATAGTAAACATTCTGCTTTTTACACACGTTACCTCAATGACATTTTCATCTTGTTTAAAGGTAACGAAGTACAAGCTGTTGAATTTGTCGACTATCTTAACGCCACAATGGAATTTTTGGAATTTACTTCCACTTTCAATGATAAGCAGATAGTGTATTTAGACATCCTATTAGAGAAAGACAACATTTCTATGTGTTACACTTCTAGAATTCATAGGAAGCCTACGTACTCCAACACCATGCTACATTTCTCTAGCTGTCACCCTTTTACACAGAAGCGTGCTGTTGTTAAGGGTCAGCTTGTTAGGGCAGCAAGGATCATCAGTAGGGACGACATGTTTGGAGTCGAATGCACTACTCTTCAAGAGATGTTCCTGAGTCGGGGTTATCCCTTCAAACTCATTAACGATCTAATTGAGGAAGTTACTCGTAAAAGGAGGTCTAAGGTCTACGTTCCACTTTTACCCAGCAAGGATGGTGTTTTTTCTACCTTACCATCAACCGTGGTTAATTCAGCTAGTTCAAGTATTGCTGATGGAACATTAGAGGTGGATTCACCTAGATTCATCACCACCTTTGCAATGGACAGTGACATTTTGTGGAACATTGTTAGGAAGAACTGGCAATTATTTAGGGCGGACCCCGGAGTGTTTTCTAAACTTGGATTGTGTCCTAAAGTTACTTATAGGAAGGACAAGAATCTCAAGTCATGGTTCGAGATGAAACCCCCTACTACTAGATCTCCGGGTATGTTTAAATGTCACGCTTGTAAATTTTGCAATTTGATTACGGAATCCAGTAGATTTTCCGTGAACAACTTTGAGTATAAACTGAAATACAGGAACAACTGTAACTCTAAAATGTTAGTATATTTAGCGGCATGTCAGAATTGCCCAGCTTACTACGTGGGGAAGACTGAACGTAAATTGAGGGAGCGTATTTACGAGCATCAGTATGCCATCAAGAAACAAAAATTAACTAACGCCCTTGCTAAACACGTAGTCGAGTTTCCTTCTCATCAATTTAAATTCATTGCCATTGACCAGTTAGTTGCGGACAATAGAGGTGGCCCTGCTTCACTGAAGTTGTTGGCACTTGAACTACATTGGCAGATAAGGTTGGAAGCTTACCATTCCCCCGGTCTCAACGAAGCATGTTCAGTTTCTTGCTTGTTGAGTCTTAACAGTCTCAAAAGGTAGAAGCGGGCAGTTGTGTTTCTTTAGCCAATTCAACGGGAGTATGTTAAGAAATTAAGTGTAATTTTTTGGTTTTACAGTTACACTTATTTCCATTTCCCCTTTGTTCCTTAGTTTATCAGTCTATTTAGATTTTTGTATTTTATTTTATTTTTTTGTAACTATTGGATTTTGCACCATGTATTGGGATGCTATACATGTTGTATGTCCAGTCAGAAATTTGTTGCACTTATCTACTAGTTGGGATTCGTATATGTATGCTTTTCCCATAAGGTTTGTTCCTTAATCATCCACATGTTGTGTTCTGGTTCTGCTAATATGTACCTTAATACTAACTTCAATATACAACATAGTCTTGTATTTTTATTTTATGCTTATATGTAATTCAAGTATTTTAACTTGTGATAAACAATATGCTAATTTTTAGTTTAGTATATGGGCACTTTATATTTTAAGGTTCATTGATTTTTCTGAATTTGAAGTATTTTGCCTTTAAGGTTTTCAATTAACAACCAACTACACAGCTGTTGACCATTTTTGGTTTCTTAAAAGAAGGAGGTTGGATCACTAATTGTATTCTGAAGAAGTCTGCTTAAGAAGCAGACGAAAAGCGCTTCAAGGAATATTTAATAAATTCATGGTTCTATTTTAGCTATTCGTTCTAGCCTGGTGCTTTTTGAACTGTCATTGACCTGTTTGTACAGTATTTTCAATTACTGTTGGATTCTCACAACTGTTTCAGTGTTGTGTTTTATTAGTAAGTTTTTGCTTTCTTTTGCATCTTATTTTTGTGGAATTTAAAGTAACCTGAATATCCTGTTTTCATGCTTACTTTTTTATGAAAATAAGACCTTTGAAATGTGTCATATGTTGGATATGATATAGTAGACTCCAGTCTTTGGAGCCCAGCCTCCACTTCCTTGCTGTACGATTCTAAGCAAGTCATCTAACCAGACAGGGTACCCAGGCTAAGTCTGAAAAAGATTCATGTGGAGTTGGTCAGGTCAGACCATAAGCTAATCACCCTTAACATCCACAGCCCACCCCCACCACCCAGTAAGGAAACCTCCATAAAAAACTTCTCCAAAGCCAACTTCATGCTACTCAAGTCAGAAGTGACAAACTTCATGACACCCATGCAGACGGGAACTGAAAGTTCGACTGCTGAGTCCTACAATAAGTCACTGTACCAGCACATCCACTCATGCATGAATCGTGCCATCCCAAATAGAACCAAGATGCTCTCCTCCAAAAAAGGAGGCCAATCTGGTGGTCCCCTGCCATAAACAAACTTTACAACAAAAGGAAAAAAACTGTTGCAGAAAAGAGGAAAATCCCAGGATGCAGAAAACTCCCTTATCAGCCTCAGTAAGAAGCTGAGATCCCTCATAAAATCCTCCAAAGCTAGTTATGAAAATAAAATTGCCAAAGATGCCAAAGACAACCACAAGGCATTCTATAACTATGTCAAGAATCTAAATGGCAATGCTCAGATCTGCTCTGAGCTACAGCAGAATGGCATTAAATGTACTGATCTCAAGGATATTGCCAACATCCTGGCAGATCGATTCAGTGCTAACTTCACCCCCCTCTCACCCCCTAAATGGCCCATCTCAATACTGGAAGATTGCCAAATTCTGGTAATAACGGCCACACGGGTAAAAAACGCACTCTCCAAAGCTAGGAATACAGCATCCATGGGACCAGATGACATCCCGGGCTGTGTACTACATGAATTACAAAATGAACTGGCACCTCACCTAAGTGTCATGTTTAATCATACCCTCACCTCAGGCTTTGTGCCCACTGAGTGGCGCACAGCTACAGTTATCCCACTCCACAAGGGGAGATCCAACTTGGATCCCAGGAACTACCGCCCCATCAGTCTGATGAGCCTGATCTGCAAGGCCATGGAACGTATTATCGTGGAACTTATAAACAAAGACATTGGCAACCTTAAAACACTGGACCCCACCCAGTTTGGGTTCGTGAAGGGCCAATCTTGTCTCCTGAACCTTATTGACTTCTTCAAATCAGTCTCCAGAGCCGTGGACGAGGGTAAGGCAGTCCACACAGCCTATCTGGACCTTGGCAAGGCCTTTGACACCATCCCCCACTCTGGAATCATAGATAAACTTACTAAGCTGGGCATTAATCCCTACATCACTCGATGGGTTGCCAACTGGCTTACTGACAGAACCCACACTGTAAAAGTAGCTGACTCCAAATCCATCTCCAGACAAGTGACAAATGGAGTACCTCAGAGTTCAGTCCTGGGACCTCTCTTGCTTGACATCTACTTCTCTGAAGTACAGGCCAACACTAAGGGACTCTGGCTAACAAAGTTTGCAGATGACTGCAAACTGGGAGCCATTATTGAATCCCCAAATGATGTGGATACTCTACAAAAGGGCCTTACAGAAACAGATGCTTGGTGCCAGAGCCATGGGCTCAAGCTCAATGCCAAGAAAAGTATAGTTATCCTCTTTGGGAAAAAACATGTACCAGTGAATTATCACATAGGTGGCAGTACACTAAACACCGAAAGTGTGATAAGAGACTTAGGGACACAGGTGGACAGTGGTCTCACCTTCAATAATCACATCACCACAACAGTCAGGAAATCCTTCTATGTGGCACACCTCATCACTAAGGGCTTTTCATCCAGAAAAAAAGGAGGTCATTGTCCCACTGTACTCATCCCTCATTAGACTCATTATAGAATACAATGTCCAATTTGGTATGTACCTCTCAAGACATCTGCAACAACTGGAAAGGCCGCAGAAATACCTCACTAAAAGAATCACAGGCCTAAAGCAGATGCCCTATGTTGACCGCCTTAAAAAACTCCAGCTATACTCTGTCGCATATTGTCTACTCCAAGGCGATCTCTGCTTAACATAAAAGGACATGCCAAACCCAGAGCTGTTGGACATGCTACACTTGCAGAAATCCCAATCCCTCAGAGCCACATGCTCCAGGGATCTAAATGTTGTCATCACAATAAACAAAACATGCTGGAGGGATAGGTTCCTAACCCAGAGACTCCCAGACTCTGGAATAGACTGCCCATACATGTCAAGCAGAGCGCCTCTTTGGCCCTCTTCAAAAGGAACCTTGATGATTGGATGGGAGAAAGGAAATTCACCCCGGGGATCACGTCAGTCACCCTGCTAGACAGGGGTCCAGGGAAGTAAATAGTGTGGGAAGAAATAGCCAGGGAATTGTTATGGCTAGGCTTGTATAGGCCCTAGGGCCGATAGCCTAGTACCAACCTATGAACCTATGAGTGGGGTCTATATTAAATAACCGAAGAGGCATTTCAGCGAACAGCACTTTGGTGACATATAATGAACGAATGCACTAAACCGTGATCATTCAGAATGGCAATTTCTTTCCCTGGGAAAGAAATTGCTTGGCCATCCCTATAGGTTTGATGCTTTCCGCACTGTAGTGCAATTTTGGAGTTGGTATATTTAGTTAGGGGGGTGTGGGGACAGAGCCCCCCACTTTGCTATGTTTTGAATGATTTTTTATTTTGTTTTTAGAAAAGCGATTTCTTGATGTCAGCACTCGCAGTTTTGTGCATTCGCTGTGTATGTGTCGCCAAAGAGGTGTTTACTGAAAAGCCTCTTTGGTTATTTAATATAGACCTGGATCAATGTTTTACCGTACTTATTAAATACAAAAAAAAAATTAAACCAGTAGTAGTGAATGTCATTTTTGTGAAGTGAACTACTGCCATTTTTGCTCTCCGTTACTTTATTTTAGTGCAATGATATTTGATTTATTCTAAGTGCAACCCAGTATGGTCCTAAAGCAAGTCAATTTCAATTAGTGCTCTATCACAGTAAACAAATATAAATAAAAATAAATGAATAAAAGCCATTTTTTTTCTTTCTTTGACCTCCCCAATTAACAGATCTATATCTTGTCTGCTGGTTTAGCCTGGGGCTTCAAAGCTACTCATTGTTATCAAACTTAAATCCTGAGAATTCAAAGTTTGACTTCCTTGGTCTCATTGGTCTCACCTGCAAATTGTTTGGTTGAATCAATCAGTTAACCAGACAGTACTCCTGGATTTCTCCACGGTATTTGTGTAAGTGGGCATACTTGATTAACAAATGAATAAAACACTGTGTGCGGCACATCATTAATTTATTTAGAGAACTGTAGACATATTTGCTTCTTATAACCTTATGTCTGCTGAAAATAATCTCAGAATATTTTGCTAAAGTGCTCACAGTCTTTTTGTAATGATCAGATTAACTTATATTGCTTAAAACAGCTAATCACCTCCACCACTAGAATTGATAAAAAGTCTGACTGGCACTCACTTTTAGGTTAGATCTTTATCAATATACTAAACACAATTCAAACATTTGGAAGTCTCCCAGACACAGTGAGTGACCATCTTCCCACCTATGCAGGCAGAAACTACAGTCCCCATCCAAAAATATAATTTATAATAAACATGGTGGAACACAATTTAACAAAAACACCATTATCAGTACTCTAACCCAATGTAACTGGAACATATTAAAATCCATGCCAATTAATGCTAGTATCTCACACTTTAGTGAATTTGATTTTAGTGAATTTGGTGGCATTGACAAAAAGGCAGGAGTCAGAGCTGGATGTGGCAGAGTTAAAGATGTTAAGATTTGCACTGGCTGTGACTAGGATGGACAGGATTAGGAATCAGTATATTAGAGGGTCAGCTCAGGTTGGACAGTTTGGAGACAAAGCAAGAGAGGCGAGATTGCGTTGGTTTGGACATGTGCTGAGGAGGGATGCTGGGTATATTGGGAAAAGGATGCTAAGGATGGAGCTGCCATGTAAGAGGAAAAGAGGAAGGCCTAAGATAAGGTTTATGGATGTGGTGAGAGAGGACATGCAAGCAGTTGGTGTGAAAGAGCATGATGCAGAGGACAGGAAGAAATTTAAACAGATGATCCGCTGTGGCGACCCCTAACGGGAACAGCCAAAAGAAGATGATCTCACACTTTAGTGAAGTGATAAATATGATAAATATTCTTCACAGCTTAGCCCTTTTTATAAATAAAATATGTCAAATTAAATCCTGCAAGATGGCATTACTAAAGAAATTAAAAACACCATTCTTCAAAGAGACGAATCCTGGAAAGACAAGCATAAAAGCAGAACATAAAATAAATTTCATATATTTAGGTTTTTCATAAATCCCACTAATGAAAGAATTGAAATAGATAAACAAACATATTATACCAATCTTTAATATAAACATGAAAAAAATACTTTACTAAAACTAATACATCCTCGCCAAACTATCACACCCTCTCCTACTTCTAACACCACTGACTCAAATCCATCTCACTTCAACCCCAACTTTATACAGACAGAACTATTTCTAAATAAAAACAATAACAATTCACCTCTCTCTCCTCAATCCTGTTCTAACCAGTCACATTCATTGTCCTTCCTCCCAGTCTCCACCACTTGTAGAAAAAACTTCTAATGAAACTAAAGCCAACCACATTTGATGCTAACAAACTTCCAATAGAATACATAAAAACAGCAACTGATGCAGTGGCTTTCCCCTATATCCATATTGATAAACCGATCCATATTGGACAAATGTGTCCAATCCATCTGAAAAAGATTGTGTATAATACCACTCCACATTGGCGGAACATCATCAGACTTTTCCACCTATAGACCTATTGCCACGCTATCCCCTTTGTAAAAAATACTAGAAGAATGCATCCAGTTGCAACTTATGCAGTACATTAATTCTAACACTTTCTCTAAAGGCCATCATGGTTTTAGACCTCATCCAGGGTTGCCACCTTTTCAAATGGCCAAAGTGGGACATTTTTGGTACAAACATCAGATTTTACAGGCCGACACATACCCACGGTCAGTACAAAGGATAGAACTTAACTTTTTTGCCTAAATAAAAGCTTATTCTTGTAGCATTTTAGTTGCTTATTCTGTTTCTTATAACATTTAGCTATTTTAGATACAGAATAACTGTTTTATGCAACTATTACATAAAATTTAGGAAATAATTTTGTCCTAAAATCTCAGGACATTTGCCATTTTTACAATTTTTTGTCAGGACACAACCACCCAAAGAGAGACTGTCCCTCGCAAAGTGGGACAGGTGCTAACCCTAACCTCATCATTGCTCTCCTCAATTTCACAAACGTCTTAAACCAGCATAAGAATGATGTAGATCCACTTTCTTCACCATTCTCACATTTATCAAAAGTATTTGTAGCCATATCCTATCAATATCTTCTTACTGCACTTTCTTACCTTGGCCTCACCCAGCCCCCTCTCTCATGGCTCCATAGCTATTTGGCTGACAGGCAGCAAGCAGTCATATGGAAACAAAATCACTCCTCCTTCCTAACAGTCACTGTTGGCATCCCAAAATGATCAGTTTTAGGCCCCTTTTATTTACCATTTTTATAAACAAACTATATTCTGCCACTCACCTTACTAGTATAGTTCAATATGCTGGTGATTCATCCCTTATATACTCATCCTATTCCCTTTCAGCACTTCAGGATATCTCAATATGCTGGTTATTCATCACTTATATACTCAGCCTATTCCCTTTCAGCACTTCAGGACATCTCAATATGCTGGTTATTCATCCCTTATATACTCAGCCTATTCCCTTTCAGCACTTCAGGACATATCAATATGCTGGTTATTCATCCCTTATATACTCAGCCTATTCCCTTTCAGCACTTCAGGACATCTCAATATGCTGGTTATTCATCCCTTATATACTCAGCCTATTCCCTTTCAGCACTTCAGGACATCTCAATATGCTGGTGATTCATCCCTTGTATACTCAGCCTATTCCCTTTCAGCACTTCAGGACATCTCAATATGCTGGTTATTCATCCCTTATATACTCAGCCTATTCCCTTTCAGCACTTCAGGACATATAAATATGCTGGTTATTCATCCCTTATATACTCAGCCTATTCCCTTTCAGCACTTCAGGACATCTCAATATGCTTGTGATTCATCCCTTATATACTCATCCTATTCCCTTTCAGCACTTCAGGACATCTCAATATGCTGGTTATTCTTCCCTTATATACTCAGCCTATTCCCTTTCAGCACTTCAGGACATCTCAATATGCTGGTGATTCATCCCTTATATACTCAGCTTATTCCCTTTCAGCACTTCAGGACATCTCAATATGCTGGTTATTCATCCCTTATATACTCATCCTATTCCCTTTCAGCACTTCAGGACATCTCAATATGCTGGTTATTCATCACTTATATTCTCAGCCTATTCCCTTTCATCACTTCAGGACATCTCAATATGCTGATGATTCATCCCTTATATACTCATCCTATTCCCTTTCAGCACTTCAGGACATCTCAATATGCTGGTTATTCATCCCTTATATACTCAGCCTATTCCCTTTCAGCACTTCAGGACATCTCAATGTGCTGGTTATTCATCCCTTATATTCTCAGCCTATTCCCTTTCAGCACTTCAGGACATCTCAATATGCTGGTGATTCATCCCTTATATACTCAGCGTATTCCCTTTCATCACTTCAGGACATCTCAATATGCTGGTTATTCATCCCTTATATACTCAGCCTATTCCCTGTCAGCACTTCAGGGCATCTCAATATGCTGGTTATTCATCCCTTATATACTCATCCTATTCCCTTTCAGCACTTCAGGACATCTCAATATGCTGGTTATTCATCACTTATATACTCAGCCTATTCCCTTTCAGCACTTCAGGATATCTCAATATGCTAGTGATTCATCCCTTATATACTCAGCCTATTCCCTTTCAGCACTTCAGGACATCTCAATATGCTGGTTATTCATCCCTTATATACTCAGCCTATTCCCTTTCAGCACTTCAGGACATCTCAATATGCTGGTGATTCATCCCTTATATACTCATCCTATTCCCTTTCAGCACTTCAGGACATCTCAATATGCTGGTTATTCATCCCTTATATACTCAGTCTATTCCCTGTCAGCACTTCAGGGCATCTCAATATGCTGGTTATTCATCCCTTATATACTCAGCCTATTCCCTTTCAGCACTTCAGGACATCTCAATATGCTGGTGATTCATCCCTTATATACTCATCCTATTCCCTTTCAATACTTCAGGACATCTCAATATGCTGGTTATTCATCCCTTATATACTCAGCCTATTCCCTTTCAGCACTTCAGGACATCACCCATTCACCCATTTTTTTCACTGCTATTGAAACTTGGCTAAAAGATGAAAATCTACTTTTAATTCCTAAAAAAATCCTCTACTTTTCACTCCTAAACAAAACCGAAATGAAAAACAATCTTTCAAAATAACCTCATTCAACAACACAAAAATTGACCATAACCCAAACAAAACATCTGGGCATCGTAATTGACAATAACATTAACTTTGACCAACACATGTTGAAAGCCATTAAAAACACACTAGAAGCTGAAAAGTCCATGTATAAAACCAACCACTATCTGACAGATGATGTACGACAAATACTAATATCCACCTAACTTCTTCCATTCCTACTAAACGTGTCACCTGTTTTCACAAGCCTAAATACTACACTTAACCTGAACTCTCTAGCTGTTGCAATAAAGTCACCAAATTTGCTATCAGCCTTATCTATGGGAGACATCATTGTAGAGTTCTGAAACAACTTATCTGCTATGAGCTACCCAACTATTTAACATGCTCACAACTTGTTACTGCGCACAGTCTTATACATGCATCAGAAAAATATTCTACACTAAAAGATACCCTGCAGCACTGCACTCCAGGTGGAGACATTCGGTCAACCAATAAACTCTTAGTAATCATAATAAAGTCTAATAACTCAGCAAGTGACTCACCATATTCCTACTATGTATTTAAACTCTGGAACAGCATCCCAACTTTCCTAAAACAGACCATGGAACTTTCTGCCTTCAAGCTCTTACTAAAACAACACTTAAAACACATGTGGTCATGCACATGTCCCTCACATAGGTAGCTCCATTTTACTGTCAGCTCATACTCCTTATCCCTTTATAACCTCTATCCCTTTCTGCACAGCAAACTTTTCCACAAGTCCTTCTCACTTACCTTCTGTCTTACTACATATTTACCAATTATCTTCCTACCCTTAATTCTCACATTACAGTTCAGTTTCTTTCGGACCCACAATATCCATCTTCTTCAGATGCTTTCCACTGCTTTCTTTTAACCATGTCCATATGCACCATAAACACACTGGCTATACACTGCCTCTCTCCCTGTACTAGATTTATCAGTTGTCTACCTAATAATATTTCACAGACCTTACCTCAATTGTAATTATTCCTAACATCTATACTGTAACCCTCCTTACCCATGTGCTATAAACCATATCTAATATCTATTTGTTACATATATTCCTCATGACCTGCATACTAAATGTTTCATACTTGGAATTTATCATGTACAATGTCACCACAGGAAAAACATTTTTGTTTTATATTTGTTTAGTGTCACTACAGAACAATTACCCATTTGTATCTAGATGTCTTAAAAATATCTTTGCAATGTATCTTTATAAAAAATTATTTTGCCATGACTATCTTATATATATCTGCTGAAGATTTTCTCCCCAGGCCTCGGCTAAAAATGACTTTCCTGCTCAACAAAGACAAACAGATAGCTAATTAATAAATGAAACAGACTGTATATTTAGTATTTTGAGCTTAACAATTATGGTAAATTCATTCATTCATTTACATTTGTTAACCGGGAGAGAAAAGCTTCATAGTTAAAAGAAACAGACAGTAGTTACACTGGATTACATAGCGATTAACAATTTAACATAGCAATTACTTACAACATATTTACAGATGAAGAACATAGTACATCAGTAGACAACTAGAATCTTTATCTGTGAAGTACATAACAGACATTAACAAATGTTACAATAAGAAGTTCCTGCTGTATAATAAGTACTAGGCTTATGAGCATCTGAGCTTGCTATAATCAAGGTAGTTAGTGGAGTGGAAAGAAAGGTAGTGGTTGGATGGGGTGGGTGATATTAGAGTGGGAGTTGCAAGGGCAGTACCCCGTATAGTAGCAAACCAATAAAGTAAATAGCAGCTAGTACCATATATTGTAAAATCCACTGATTTTTGCTGAGTATAAATCTTAGTTTATATCTTACTTCTGTGCAGACGAGACAATCAACCTAGCCCCACCCCCATCCCCCCAAGTATTTTACAACACATGCGCAGTCCACCTTTTCAGTATTATGACTGCTGCAAGCTGATAACAAAAGTATTTGGACTACATTTTTACATTCAGAGATGTACATTTTAAGTAGATTTATAATTGCACTTATCTTATCATTTAAATCAGTTTTGTGTGTTTTTGATATTTATCTGTGAAGTTAAAGCTATTAATTTAAGGCATTTTTATAATCTGCACTGCTTTTTGGTTTCTGTGCTGGGCCTACGTGTTTTGCTGAATTTGGTTCCCTCCTACCCTCTCTATTGTTGTTTTGACTTTATAGATGGAAGCTGTTGAGATGCCTGCCCCTACTGTACACCTGGCCCAAGAAGCTCCTCCCAGTCTTATCCCCTCTGCTCATATTACTGGTTACTGACCAGAAAAAACTGGGAAGACCTTCCTCTTAGACTGCGAATGTACTTTGAAATTGCCCTGAAGTATGTGTGTGTTCCTCATTGCTGGCTTGTCTGCCTTTGAATTGCCTGCAGTTACTTGGAGCTAGTTGTTAGACTTGTTTGTTGTACTTTTTCAGCTGTTGCTAACCAAAGTGTGTTTTTACATTAAGAAGACTGGGGCTGCTATTCTAGTAGTAGTAGTAAAGTAGCCCGGTCTGCTCAAGCTGGGCAACACACAAAGGAGCTTAAAGTGACAGTTACCTGTTGTAACTAGTTGGTATATTTTCACTTTTGGCCAAACAAATTGTGTTTTTACATTAAGAAGAATGGGATAGCTATTCTACTGGTAGTAGTAAAGTAGGTTGGTCATTCTGAATTGGGAAACACACAGGCAGGCTTAAAGTATGATTGTTTCATTAGCTAGAGAGCTTTTTAGGGACTTAGGTGGATGCTAATCTGTACTTGAGAGCAAAGTTTGCTGTGATTTTAAATTAAGAAATTCCAGGATCATCCATCTTGTGGCAGAAGGTGTTTACCTGTTCTCTCTGAGTGGGGAGGAACCCTAGGTATTTATTGGCCAGAGGATACGGGACTTTGTTAAGGCTTTTTCTGTCTGCTATAAATTAGGTGCATTTTCAAGGAGCTGTTCACCACTTAGTGGAAGTCAATAGTACCCTGTATAGTAGCAAACCAATAAAGCTAGTTCTTAGGACTTTAACCTGTATCACAGAAAGACATTGCATGGACCTAAGCTTAGAACAGCTAGACAGTGTCATAAGGCAATAAGATCATAGCACCAGCACTGAGATCATAGCACCGTCTGACATCTACCCTTCACTACACACCACTCAGGTGACCCCTGTAAAATCAAGACCCTAAACCATGGGGTAAGTCAGTCCAAGGAAGATCCAATATCTGTCAGTCTGAGAAGACATGGTCGACAGGCTATGCTATTTTGCCAGAGATGGTCTGCACCACTTTCAAATACTGGCAAAGGCATTAGCCACACCTATTATGCCTTTTTTAGGCAGTCAGAAAATAACCAACATAACAAAATCCTCTATAGATGAACTCATGTTACTGCTGATTAATGCTAGGAGGCTAAACAAGAAACTGCACTCACTGGAAGCATTCTTCACTTTGGAAGATGCTGATGTCTATGCAGTCACGGAGACATGGGTCAAAGGCACAGAAAGCAACCCAGCCATGCAGGGCTACAATGCCTTCCATACATTCAGACCACTAACTGAGAATGAAAGAACCAAAGGAGGAGGTGTAGTCATCTTGGGACTGCTCTTGTTTGGCATCTACTTCTCTGAAGTATAGGCCAACACTAAGGGACTCTGGCTAACAAAGTTCACAGATGACTGCAAAATGGGAACCATTATTGAATCCCCAAATTATGTAGATATTCTACAAAAGGGCCTTACAGAAACAGATGCTTGGTGCCAGAGCCATGGGCTCAAGCTTAATGCCAAGAAATGTATAGTTATCCCCTTTGGGAAAAAAACATGTACCCATGAATTACCACATAGGTGGCAGTACACTAAACACCAAAAGTGTGATGAAAGACTTAGGGACACGGGTGGTCAGTGGTCTCACCTTTGGTAACCACATCGCCACAACAGTCAGGAAATCCTTCTATGTGGCACACCTCATCACTAAGTGCTTTTCATCCAGAAAAAAGGAGGTCATTACCCCACTGTACTCATCCCTCATTAGACCTATTATAGAGTACAATGCCCCATTTGGTATGTACCTCACAAGCCATCTGCAACAGCTGGAAAGGCTGCAGAAATACCTCACTAAAAGAATCACAGGCCTAAAGCAGATGCCCTATGCTGACCATCTAAAACAACTCCAGGTATACTCTGTGGCATATCACCTACTCAGAGGTGATCTCTGCTTAACATACAAGGCCATGTCAAACCCTGAGCTGTTGGACATGCTCCACTTAAAGAAATCTCAATCCCTCAGAGCCACATGCTCCAGGGATCTAAACCTTGTCATCACAATGAACAAAATATGCTGGAGGGATAGGTTCCTGACCCAGAGACTCACCAGACTCTGGAACAGACTGTCCATACATGTCAAGCAGAGCGCCATCTTGGCCCTCTTCAAAAGGAACCTTAACGACTGGATGGGAGATAGGAAATTCACCTCGGGGATCACGTCAGTTGCCCTGCTAGACAGGGGTCCAGGGAAGTAAGTATTGTGGGAAGAAATATACAGGGAATTGTTATGGCTAGGCTTGTATAGGCCCTAGGGCCAATAGCCTAGTACCAACCTATGGACCTATGAACCTAAGGTTGTCAGAAACATCCTACATCCTTCACACATACCGCTCACTGCACACATAGATCTTTTTATTCTGAAGCACTTAAAAGAAACCTCTCCAAACCTCAAAGACATCCTAAGCCATCAAACTGCATTACCTACCCTCAGTAATCACTAAAACACACACCAATAGCAGTACTTAACACTACACATAAGCCTATCCCTCTAGAACAAAGCCCATAAGGCAAGCACACACTTTACCTATTACTCGTCATAGGAAATTCTATTGTATGACATACATACTCCTCTCACCAGAATAGGTGAAGAGAAGATAATGATTATTTGCCGATCTGGAACCAGGCTCCACAGTATAACTCACAAACTCAGGTCACTGCACTACAGGTGCCAATATGATTCTTTCATAGTTCATGTGGTTGTAAATGACCTGAGTTGTATCTCAACTGACTATATGAAAAAAGACATTATGGATTTCTCTGAATATGTGTCACAGACAGGTACATGTCTTGCAGTGAGCAGCATTCTACCTTCACCAAAGATGATACCACAGTATGAACAGAAAATGACTGATTTTAATAATTGGCTTAGCTTCTGGTGTCACTCCAGGGGAATCCATTATCTATTAGCAAGGAAGGACATGGTTAACATACCACTTTGCTTTGCCAAGGATGGTCTGCACCTCCCCCCACCCCCACCCAGGCTTATGGATATTGGCTAAAACTCTATCCATACCCTTACAGCCATTTAAGGCAATGCCAAAATGACATAACTACCAACATAGAACAAAAAAAAACTCAAAAGTAGCCTTAATGTATTACTCCTCAATGCTAGGAGCCTAAACAAGAAACTCCACACCCTGCAAGATCTCACTCTAGAGAATTTAGGCATCTGTGCTGTTATCGAGGCTTAGTTGGCTGCAGAAAGTACTCTGGCAGTGGAAGACTAAAGTACCTTCCACACATTAAAACCAACAGCAGCACAGAGAAGGGCTAAAGGTGGAGGTGTCTTAATCTATGTTAGCAGCAAATACAACTATTGGTTTGTTAAACAGGATAATGCTGTGTCCAAGTATCAATAGAGAAGGTTCCCAACCATGTACTGGCCAGCTACAGGTCACCTGTTTATGACCCACAAAGCTCACAACCCTTACCTAAACCTAGTGGAGGTATTCACTATCCAACCAAATACCCTATTCATGGGAGACTTTAACTAACCCTCTATAGTCTGGGAAACATACACTGCCTCTAACTTAAAGGCACAGTATTCCTGGACTTCATTAGCGCAAACACCCTGGACCAGGTAGTGCACTCTCCAACCAGAGGATCACACTTATTGGACACCAGTACTCAGTAACATGGGAGAGCATTGCACAACCCCCAATCATGCCATGTCCTCAGTGGTGAAGTCAGACCACAAAGCTGTCTCCCTTGATATAAAATTCAACCTGGAAAACCCAACTAACCCTGTGACAGTTAGGAGCTGCACTAAAACAAACTACATCCTATTACGTTTGTCAAAATTCAAGGCTCTCCCAAACCCCGAGAACACAGCAAACTAAGCAGATTTATTTACAAAAACTTTGTACAAGTATATAAATGGCTGCATTGTGGCTATTGTACCTACCAGAAGTAAGCCCAGATCTAACACCAAAAACAAACCACACTGGTGACTCCTTATCTTAACAGGCTATATAGCAAAAGAAAAAAGTCATTACTAAAATCATAAAGAGCAACTCTCATAGAGATAAGAACTCTCTGATTCAACTGACTAAGAAACTAAGAGGTCTAATAAAGTCTGAGCTAAAGACAATCACGTGGCTTTCTTCAGCTATGTCAGGAATCTTAAAAGTAATACTCCACATGGTGTAGAAATGGTGAATGACATAACCTTCACTGACCAGTTGGCATAGCAAATGTACTGGCTGACAAATTTAGCTCTAACTTCACACACACACACACACACACACACACACACACACACACACACACAGACTCCACTACCCAAGGCTAATGTCAAAGGCCTCTGACTCACCAAGTTCAAAGATGACTGTAAATTGGGAGCCATCATAGATTCCACCCCATGACATTAACATTGTGCAAGAGGGTCTAACACAAACAAAAGCCTGGTGCAAAAGCCATGGTTTAAAACTCAATGCAAAGAAATGCATTATAGTGCCCTTTGGGAAAGCATCCACTCAAGCTAATTACTTCATTGATAAAACACCCCTATGAGCTGACTCGATAGTTAGGGATCTTGGAACTTATGTTGACACTAAAGTGGTGGCCGATCAGCATGTAGCAGAGATAGTAAAAAGTAATTCTATGTTGCTCAAGTAATAATCAAGGGTATAGCATCCAGGTTCAAGGAAGTAATAGTACATCTCTACCCAGACCTTATCAGACCCATAATTGAGTACAATTCCCCTTTTGGCCTGTACTTAGCCAGGCACTTGCAACAACTGGCACACCCTCAAAGGTTCCTCACCAGGAAAATCCAGGGTATGAATACCCTGTCCTACACAAATTGTATTAAGGTCCTATCTCTATACTCAGTCTCTTAAAGGCTACCTTGAGGCACTGATGGATCTCTTGCACATCTGCAAGACAAACAAGATCAGAAGCATTAGATACAAGGACCTGAACTTTGCCTGCAACAGAAATAAAACCTGCTAAAGGGTCCATTATGTGTCTCAAAGTATCCCAATGCTATGGAATAAGCTCTCCACCTACATGAAGCAGAGTTCATCACTGAACCTTTTCAAAAGAAACCTTGATCACTACATGCGAAATCACAGATTCACTCTCGGCCTGGCCCCCATGTCTCTGATGGACAGAGGTCAACAGTAAGTAACTAACATAGCCCCCCCCACACACACACACACATAACCCTTAGCTACCTCCTTCAAAGCATAACCCACCATATGGGCTTCCAAGGAACTCTGGGGCAAAACTCAATTGGGTCGCACGGCTAGGCATGTAAAGACCCTGGTGGTCATTACCCTAGTATGAACCTATAAACCTGTGAACCTATTTCATAATCATTTGTGTTGGTTTTTTATTGACAGATACCCATGCACACAAATATATACACACATTCGCACATATACAGGCATGTATATGTATGTATGTGTGTGTGTGTGTATATATATATATATATATATATATATATATATATATATGTATGTATGTATATATGTGCGTGTGTGTGTGTGTGTGTGTGTGTGTGTGTGTGTGTATAAAGTAATATGTAGGTATCTATAAAACAAATGGCATATATCTTTGCCATTCCATGCTCATCACAATGAAACCAAAATTGGCAAGAAAACCCAAAAGCAGTGAGTGTATTCCAGCAGCAGACCCAAACAGGATTCCAAGCAAAACCACAGCTAGTAACAGGCAGAAAGGCAAGGCTCAGCAGTTGTAAAATCCACTGGTTTTATTAAAAGTTAGCGCTTTCGCAGTGTTCACCACCGCTTCATCAAACAAAAAAGTAAAGCAAATAAACTTCTTTTATACTAAATTTTAGTATCAATTAACATAACAATGCAGAATCCTAATTGATCCACAAGGCATTTACTTTTAAAGCAATAGCATCTAAAAACTGCAAATATAAAAAATAGCAGTAAAAGCACAAAAATGCAGAATAATACATTTATCTACTTTTTTTTGCCTTTAATACTGGTTTTAGGTGTACATGGTCATTCAGACCCATTCCCCTATGCACTCCTACCCTATGCCGTCTACGGGATGACTTTATGGGTTGAGGGTATGGGCATGTGGAAATTGACAAGGCATATAGTAATACAAATGAGGAAAGATGAGGGAGAGCCAAGCCTTATTTTTCACAACAAAATGATACAGTTAAGTACACTGAAAGTAGTTCTGTGAAAATGCCCATGGTTATTACCTATACAGCAGAGGTGAATAGGATAAGGGAAGTGGTCAGAAGTAACTGGCATATTTTACACACTGATGAGAAGGTAAAAGAGCTGGTAGGCCAATGACTTATTTTCATGTATAAAAATGAAAAGAACCTTAAACAACGTTTATGTTATCCTAGATTATATCATAATTTAGGGGAAAGACAATAGGGTACACGTAAATGTTAGGAAATCCCAATCCCTCCGAGCTACACACTCTAGGGACCTAAACCTTGTCACCACAATAAACAGGACACGCTGGAGGGATAGATTCCTGTCCCAGAGACTTCCTGTACTCTGGAACAGGCTACCCATCTATGTCAAGCAAAGTTCTTCATTACCACTCTTCAAGAAAAATCTTGATGAGTGGATGGGAAATAGGAAATACACCCCGGGGATCACTTCTGTGTCTCTGCTGGACAGTGGCACAGGAAAATAAGTTTCTTGGCTGGCATAAGCTATGGAACCTTGCTGGCTAGGCTTACGTAGGCCCTTGGGCCAGTAGCCTAGTACCTACCTATGAACCTATGTGCATACTGTGACTATATTGATCAGTCTATGTATTTTAAGCATCCAGAGATAGGCTATTTATGGAAACTTAGGGTTTTCCAAGTTTTACAAGTTGTGACTGAGAGTGGGAGGGGGGACTTAAACATGATAGAAAATGCAGAATTACGTGGATTTTAAGGTTAGGAGCGCATAGGGGAATGGATCTGAATGACCATGTACCCCTAAAACCAATATTAAAGGCAAAGAAAAGTAGATAGATGTATTATTCTGCATTTTTTGTTTTTACTATTTTTATGTGCTGTTTTTAAATGCTGTCTCTTTAAAAGTAAATGCTTTGTGGATCAATTAGGATTCTGCATTGTTATGTTAATTGATACTAAAGTTTAGTATAAAAGAATTTTGTTTGCTTTACTTTTTTTGTCTGATGAAGGCATAGTGAAAACTTTTAATAATACCTGTGGATTTTACACCTAATGAAACCAAAATTGTTCAATGACATCCTGTGGATATATTTACATTTCATCAGCATGACATTCCTTAAAATGTCTTTCTTTGAGGCTGATTTAGTACAAACTATGACTTCTGAAACCTCATTGTTGAAACACTCTGTGATTTCAGACATTATTTCATTCATATCACTGCTGACAGGGAAGTGAGCCATACAGAAAGTATACAAGTGTAGTGATTTTTCCAAATTCAGTAAACAAAATTATGAACTAAATGGTATGTACATTTGAGCTCCATTCCCTGAATATGTCCTGGTATCAAACTAATATAGTACATCATAAATATTTTATCAGGCAGATTTCTTAACCCCCAGCAATTAAGATGCATGATTTATGGATGCTATTTTTTTTTCTGCTCTGTATACAGCATAAAATCAATTGAAACATCAATATGCTTACTGAGGAATATCGTCTGTTCTTACAATTAAACCAAACCTAACAACAGTAACATATATTTAAAATAAACAGTAGACCAAATTTATAAAGTATTATTTTTAGGGCTATTATATAATATAATATAAGCAAAGCGGTTGCACAGGGCTTTTGTCCAAATGAGACTGCAGTGCAACTCTGGAATTTATGATTTTCAAGATTATATGACCTTTACTTTTGAGTTTACAGGTATTATTTTGTGTTACCACATGCATGACTGCATACCTCTCAACTGTTCAGATTGCTGCAGGATGTCCGTATTTTTGCCTCATAGTTTTCTTTTGTTTCTCATAAATGAGTGGTTTTCTGACAAATCACTGTAGCTTGAAGTCACTAAATAATGGCATACATTTGAGTTTCAGAATTCATGTCCTTCAGAAAATGCATGCAAATACAAATCCTGTTATTCTTGCAACTTTCTAAGTTTATAAGATAATATTTAAAATCTGTCCCTATTTTTGGGCCTTTGCCCCCATTATTTTAGGCTTTGTCCAGACTTTTGCACTAAGAGGTTGAGAGGTATACATTATTTAAGCAATAACCAATGACGTGGTGTGGTATATTGAAGATTTACCCATGGTTAGTGTGGTTTAATCACGAGGGTGAAGTCGTGGGTAAATCTTCAATATACCACAACCACAGAGTCAGTTATACAATGACATTATTTAAGAAAAAAAATACTTTTCTTAAATAATGTTTTTGTATAACGGCAGATTGCTGTTCTTCCGCCGGTTGTGGTATACTGCTTCTGCATTTTGATGTAGTGCGCATGCGTATGGGACTTGTGTTCCCATGCATACCCAGTACATCAAGGCTTTGAAACGGAAGCAATGGAGAAAAGAAAGTCTCCATTGCTCTGTTTTCTCTCTCTTTTTTTTTTTTTTTTTTTTTATTGTAAAAAAAAGGTTTTGGGGCAGTTTATACCAACGGAAAAAAGTCCAGGCGACCGCACCTTTTTCTGTTGGTATATTATGGGATTTACAACAGGCACGCTGGCTGGACTGACCAATCAGTGTACACGTTTTCCAGTATTAATAGGGAGACATTGTATAATGTAGGTGAATGCCCATCCAGTGTCTTCTATTTGCAACATGGTTGCATTGCTTGGATAGCATGTGAAATATGAAATTCAGCAGAATATATACGTGTGTGTATGTACATGTATACATATATATCAATTTACGCATGCATTTCATGAAATCTGACATTTTTACTACAGTAACATGTACAATATATAGCAAGTTAGTTATTCTTCACTGACAGCATTTGCTCACATTTTCCTTTGTGGAATGGAAACTAAACTTTAATCTCACTTCTTCCTGTGAGTCTTCCACCTTCCCTCCCACCAACACCACCAAGCTGTGGTCAGCTCATAACTATTTATTTTATTTATTCCCTAGTAAAACTCACAGCCCTAACAATATTTATTTCTTCTTAAATTCTACTTTTCATGCAGTCTATTTCCCTTCTCCCTGACAATGTCTACAATATATAATTTATGGCGGCATTTTCTCATTACAAATTTCTACCTTATGCATTGCTGGGCTGGTTTTGCTGAAGGAAATTTATTTGGCTTTGATAAATTGTTTTGACTTCTGTTCAGCTAGCAATTTTGCAGGTTACTCTGCTGAAGGCAGAGTATGCCTAACTTAAATAGAAACTATTGTCTTAAATATATCTGAATGGAGCCTCTGTTTCTCTGAAAACAGCTATCTTAAAAGTGTCTTTGTGTCACCATGTAGCTTTTCTGGACAGTTACATAGTTTGCCTATCAAGTAGTCAGCAGGACTTCCTGTACTCTTTCTGCCTGATAACATTCCACATGCCATCTTGTTTGCTACAGATAGGGATGCTTCAGCAATGTAGGTAGCACTTGCTGCTGGAATAAATTCTGAGCAGTAAGAGGCATTCATTTAAGTATGCTGTGTTTGTTTTTTTATCTACGTCTGTATAGGAATTTGGAATCTGAAGGGAGATATTATTTCAGTGCATAAGCAACTCATACATATTCACTGCAGTAATAGTATTAATCATTTAGTTCAGCTAACTGGATTTAATGTTTATTCATGTAGGCATATGCAACCTGAAAATTACCAGAAGAAATTACAGACTCATAAGCATTGTAAACAGGTTTATTGTTGTTTTACCAAAGATGGCATTAGAAGGTAATATAATTCTGTAACTAGCTGGCAGGTTTGTACTTATCTGATCTAGGGATGAATCCCTTATTCCTCACTTCACCGACTTTAACAAAATTCACATTTTGCTGTATATAATGTAAGGTTTGTCCATTTGTTACCCATTTAATCCTCCAAGGTACACATTCTCATCTCAGGGTGTCTCTAGAGTACTGTCTAAGTCACTTGTTTATATTCACACTAAACAAATATAGACAAACTAATTACTACACTACAAGCTGAAGCTTACTAGCAGTTCATAGTCTTAAACTTGTGTACTAAACTGCCAAATGTACTGAAGCTTCACTTCCATAAATGCATTTTGGGAAAACTTTTGTCAGCAGGACCAAAAAGCACCTATTCAACATTATTATCTTTTACTAAAATATGTTTTATTTTGTCTTTTGTATCGATGTATTGCATAAGGGAGTAACCATTAGTGTTGCCTTACACTCCAACATTTGTGTAAAAAAGTCATACCTCTCAAATATGCAGATTTTTGCCTCATATTTTTCGTCTATTCCTCATAAAATTTGAGGTTTTCTGGCAAATTTGAGTTTCAGACATGAATATTTTCTGTAGGATATCAACACAAAGCATTTTACTCTAGCAACTTTCAAAGTTTATAAAAGCAGTATTTAAAATCTGTCCCTATTTTTGGGCTTTTGTCCCTCCATTTTGTCAGGCTTTGACTAGATTTCTTGCATTTAGAAGTTGAGACGTATGAAAGTGGTATATTTATGTGGAAATGTATTCATAGATCTTTTGTGACTCCTGACAAAATATATATATTTTTTTTTGTTTGTTTTTTTTTTTTTTTTTTTACCTAGGGATAACAATAGCATTTGCTGGAGATGTTCTCAAATTGTAAGGCAGATTAGCACTGCACCATCTACTTATTGGAGTTCCATATTTGTTTTTCCAGGCATTATGGTATTTTTTTCTCCAAATAAAATGTTACTTCTATGTAACATCATACCAAATTGCATAAAAAATAGCTTGAATCGCTATCTCATTTTGACTATTTTAGCAGTCCCAAGAGACTCTGTTAGCAAAAATGGGAAAATAAATATCCTCCACAATTTCAAGATTTTCTGTCATCACTACAAGAAGTGATAGCAACAGATTCTACAATCAAAAAACAAAGAATTTCTCCAAAACCACTTACAAAAGATCTGTGGTCTAAAGTTATTTCTTTAATTGACTTTTATTAAGGTGTTAACACATCTCCTAATTACAGTGTTTAAATTATTACATTTCTTGATTCTTCATCCAAACAGGTGAAATACTTCAGATTATAGAAGGTAGTACTACTATGTATAACACTCTAGACAATTATATTTATTTCCTTTTTCAGTCATGCTTTGTAAATATTATAAATAGTTTATTCCTGTTTTAATGTAATTATAATTCTATAATAACTTGTTAAATTCATATTTTTCTTTTGTCTATAATATGTGTATGTCGTTGGAAATTAAATAAAAATCTTTAAGAAAAAAGAGAAAAATGCAGTGATAAGTAAAGCACTTTTCAAGCACTAGCCATTTATTTAGATGTTCCCCAGATAACTGTCCTTAGTCCATTATGTCCAAAAATCAATGTGTCATGAAAAATTAACCTTATTTGATGTTAATGTCATCATTAAGGTCGCATTATTTCTAGAAATCAATACATATAATGAAAAAATCAGCCTTATCTGCTGTTAATGTCATACCTAAAGTCCCATTATGTCCAAACGTCAACACACATTATAAAAAATCAGCCTTATTTGCTGTTAACAGGGGGCAGTACTACACTGAGGCACACAGGGACATGTGCTCCCCCTGTTAAATTGTGTGCCCCATGAGTACCTCAGTCCCTGGCATGGTAAAAGTCATTGAAAAATGAAAAACCTCTCTCTTTTCACAACAGCAATGGTAAGCTGGTTAGCTTACTACAGCCATGTCTGCTCAGCTGATCTATGTAGTGTATCACACAGAAGGGAACTTTAAACTTTCAAGCACCAACAAGAAGCACTTCGGAGAGTAGTGTTTTGTCTACTTTGAATGAAGAAGAGAATTTTAGCATACAATAGATAGTCAAATGCTCTGTGTAGAAGGGAACATTTAACTGCTTTATGCATGTAGGAACATTTTTGTTTTTCCTTTGCAGAAACACAGTTTTGCACTCTTATGTTGGTTCATGTGTGCATGGACCTTTTCTTTAAACAGAAGGGTCTGCGTGGACACTATAGAAGTTTTTAAATATTTCAGGGGCATTTTTCTGGAGTAATTCAAAAGGGAAATGCATTAAAATCAACAATGTTAAGTGTCAGTATCTTCAGACTCTCAACCGTCAAGATGTTTGCAGAATCTCCAGATTTTTGTTTCATGTTTTTGGGTTTTTTTCCCTCATGAAATTTATGTCATTCTGGCAAATTGTTGAGAACTGAATTCTTTAAATAATAACAGATATTTGAGTTTCAGACTTCTTACCCTTCAGAAAATGAACGCTAAAGCAAAAGCTGTTATTCCACCAAACGTCAAAGTTTATAAGAGCAATATTTAAAAATTGCCCCTCTTTTGGGAGTTTGTCCTCCATTATTTTTATTTTATCCAGATTTCTTGTGTTACAAGGTTGAGAGGTATGATTCTCAGAAAGTTACAGCGGCTTACATGAGAAAGTTAATTGCTTAAGCATACT
Organism: Protopterus annectens; assembly: GCF_019279795.1. Taxonomy (NCBI): domain Eukaryota; kingdom Metazoa; phylum Chordata; order Ceratodontiformes; family Protopteridae; genus Protopterus; species Protopterus annectens. Next base: position 280,761,403 of record NC_056740.1, read on the forward strand.
GTGGTCAAGTCATAATGTATGATTCTGAATGAGAGTAATGTGCAATAGTTATGCTCCAACCACTACAACGGCACAGTCATTTTCATCAGTTGCGTATTCACACTTCACAAGAAACCAAAATATGAACATTATTTGACAAAAGGCTCTAGCTCTGTATTTTCAGCTAAAAAGGGAGATTTTCAGCATATTATTGATTTGAATTCTTCTTTGTCTTTCATTGTGCAGCATGTCCTAAGAGATATTTTTCTTTTATTGCTTATAAGTATCAGAATGTTAGTAGACTTCTACTTCGTGTAATTTTAATGGACACTGTACTTCTTAGATGCAAGTTCTCTAGAGGTTTAAGCTATGCACTGACCACTGAAATGAACTGCATTAGTATGTGCCTACTGAGTTGTATAAATGCTCTTGTGCCAAAAAAAAAAAGTGTATGTGCCTTTAAATTTGCCTTAGAAATTAAATGTTCCCACAATGTTAGTCAGAAAATCTATGTATTAACCAGTTAACAAGGCACTGGATTGCCAGTATATGCTATACAAGAAGATGTTAATTTCAACAACAAGGCAGAAAGTTTGTTCCACATATGGATCTTCAGAAAGGTTAGCAGAAGCTTACTCATAAAATCCTGGAGGTATGGTGTGTGACAGTCCAACTAGGATAACTTGTGGAGTATATCTGGTGAAATCACCTGTACTATATAGGTGGAATTAGAGTCTGCTTAAGGTATACACTGTGGGACTTCTAAAAACTCAGCATGTTTCCTGGAGGGGATGTGTAAACTATAAATAGTTGTTAGAAAGTAACTAAAGGTACTGTTTTTGTTTTCATGTTGAATTGTAAAGCCAGGTGGGCAAATATTTTGATTTCTTATATAGACTACTGAGTAACGCTTTGTTTTGTATGAACTGGTACCTGCAGTAGTTCCTTAAACTAACACTACTGCAGAATGATGGTACTTTTCTACAGATTCACCATACCTTTCCTCACAATACTGCTGTGGACAACTACATATAATTCAGGCTACTTATTCAATATAGAACTGTTACTATTATTTCACTGAGTTATTTCAGCTGCTGTATGTTTTCTTCCTCTGATGTTGTATCGCAACTACAGCCATGGAAGAGTTATTGAAAACACTAATTGAGTCCAAAGTAGAGCCTGAACAAAAGCTGATGTACTTGCAGCAACAACTGGCTGTGCTGGCTTATGTAAATGATAATCTTAAGAACGTGCCTGCCATGACCTGGAATCCTACCAGATGGCTTTTAAAAAGGTATTCCACCACGGAGAAGTGAAACTGAACAGATTGGGCAAATCCTGTAACCCTAGTTGACAAGAGAGGCATTGAAAACATATATGAACATAGAAGGAACTGATTACATGAACCGTTCAACTTAAAAATGAGATTTTTACTAGGATTGAAACAACAACTGAAGTAAAAGGAATACAATTTCATAACGGGACATTCAATGATGACACACTAGTAAGAGCAGATGCAAGATGTAAAACCAGTTTTAAAACTATGACTAGAACCTGACAGAAACGATTAATTGAAATGTTAGAAATTTTATTAGTGACAGGTTTAAAGGTGCTTTGTCTAGTAGTGTAGTGAAATGGGTTTTGCAAAGTGATTCCAAGAACTCTCATAAACTCGTAAGTTTACTACAATATTTGTTAGTTGATGACAATGTTTAGTCTGCTTGTAGGTTTAAAATTGTAATAAGAAATGTGTGTTCCTTGTTAAATAAAAAGCAGCAAGTTATGTGTTAATTTGTTTAAAACATGGGGTAGATGTCACATTGCTAAGTTCTGTGTTGCTAATACTGATACTGTGGCAAAGAGGAATAATACGCCCTTACTGTGCTGTGTAGGTTCATTGGGTGATAATTCAAATCCAGACATAGGTGAATTTCTTAAGGAGGCTGGCATAGTGGCTAAGGTGTTCACCTTACAGACACAAAGTGCAGGGCTTGATTCTCATGTGGGGTAATTGTCTAGGCTTAAAATAGCCTACAATAGAAGTTAGCTCAGTATGAACCTAAACATGAAAACTACAGTGCATCCTGCCAATGAAGTTGATCCTGTGCAGCTTGCCAAAGACAAACAAGTTTAATATTATGCTATTACGTTACAACTAAGTTGGTGTGATTTCTGTATTTTGACAATGAATGGAAGTTAAAGACCTTTTTGACTCTGAAATCCATATTGTCCTAGTCAAGGGCACCCTGGTGTGTAAACATAAGATTAATAACAATAAGAATGTTTAGATAACATGCATTGATTGTGAAAGAAAAGAATAGTTCTGGGAAACCTGTTTAATCCAGTCCCTCTAACCCCTGATTTGTATCATTATGTAATATTAAGAAATATTCCCCATTTAAAAGCACTAGGGAAATATGGGAGGAGAGATAATCCATAAACATAGTGGGGTAAGCTGAAAGAAATAGAGCAGCAGCTTGGTACACCCATTCAGTATAGGAATCAGGAAGAACAATACAGTGACACTCATGAAGATGTACAAAATAAAAACAAGAAAAGACAAAAGGGGGCAGAATTTGCTTGTGGTTAGACAATAAAAAGGAGCCTGTGTGTTATTAGAAACATGTTCCAAAGACTGAGCAACAGAAGCCTAAAAATGTAAGTGATGTCAGTACAGGAACTGAAGGCAAACTGACAGGAAATGCTAATGTAAAAATATAAGGCAAAGTCAACATAGAGGCTTACAAAGAATGTTAAATAAAAACAGAGGCAGAGAAGAAGCCAGGGGCTTCAAAACAAAGAAATGGTAGTAACGACTAAAAGTGACGTATATAAGGAAGTGGAGAGTTAAGAAGGGTGTAAAGCAGACAATTCAAGTGATGGCAGACTTAATGGAACAGATTAAGTAAACAATGAAGATGAAACACTGAAGGTAAATGTTTTTCAAACAGACCGTTTGCAGAGGAACAGCAATGTAGAGAAGAAACAGAAAGTGAACAGGTGGTGATCAATCATACTAGGATAGAAGGAGAGCAACATAAAAGCAGAGAACACTCAGAAGTTTATATAGATAACAGAACTAATAAAGCAGAATGTGATTTTTATCTAAAACTACTGTTTACAGAAGACATAGAAGATGTTTCATTTTTTTGGAAGGATGTGCAGAAAGGCTACACCATACCTCTCAACCTCTTAGAGCAAGAAATCTGGACAAAGCCATATATAAAAGGGTACAATGGCCCAAAAATAGGGACAATTTTTAAATATTGCTCTTACAAACTTAAAATGTTGATAGAATAACAGGTTTTGCATTAGCATAAATTTTCTGAAGGGTATGAAGTCTAAAGTTCAAATGTCTGTCATTTTTCTAACGTTAATCTTTAATGATTTGCCAGTTGCCACTAATTTGCCAGAAAACCACAATTTTATGAAAAACAGACCAAAAATATGAGGCAAAAATCTGGACATTCTTCAAAAATCTGTACAGTTGAGAGGTACGGGCTACACCTTTCACCTCAAGACAAGAGTGAGGAAAGTAACCCTGAGTTAGTGGACTTACAGATAAGCCGCACAAACTTTAAAAAAGCACAACGATAGCAGGGTAAGAAAAAAGTTAAAGGTTGTAGAAAAAATAGTGAACAAGAGGTTTCCATTTTGAGTTAAAAGATTATCTTTTTATTGACTAAGTAAAGCAAGAGAAGAAACTCTCCATCAGTTGCTAGTGTTAAAGCTTTATACAAAAGTCTTAATGAAGACAGCGTATGCTGGAAGTTCACCAGTGAAAACTAAACTGATTGATCATAACACAGAGAGAACACCTGAAATGAAGGTCATGGTAAACCTTAGAGAAGAATTTCAAAAGCTGCTCAAATGAAGAGTGATAGAAAAAAATCAAAGAGTGGCTGCAGCAATCTAGTAGTGCTCGTTTCTAAATCAGATGGAAGTATCAGATTCTGTCACAACTTTAGAAAACTGAATAGCTTTTCGAAGATATAGTTATCCCATGGCCAGAATTAATGAGTTGATAGAGCACCTTGGAAAGGTCAGAAAATTAATGTCCCTATACTTAGCAAAGAGGCATTGGAAGATACCAATTCCTCCTTTTGCTAACGAGAAAATAGCCTTTGTGATCTCTGTTGGTCTATTCCAGTACACTTCATAGGTTCATAGGTAGGTACTTGGCTATTGGTCCTAGGGCCTATATAAGCCTAGCCAAAAAAGTACCCTGGCTTTCACCACCCAAGAAAATTATTTTCCTGTGCCCCTGTCGAGCAGAGCCACAGAAATGATCCCAGGGGTGAATTTCCCATTTCCCATCCAATCATCAAGATTCTTCTTGAAGAGTGCTAATGAGGAGCTTTGTTTGATATAGATAGGTAATTTGTTCCAGAGTATGGGAAGTCTCTGGGACAGGAATCTCTCCCTCCAGCATGTTCTGTTTATTGTGGTGCAAGGTTTAGGTCCCTAGAGCATGCAGCTCAGAGGGATTGGGATTTCTTTAAGTGGAGGATGTCCAACAGCTCTGGGTTTGACATAGCTTTGTATGTTTGGTAGAGATTGCCTCTGAGTAGGTGATATGTGACAGAGTAAAGCTGGAGTTTTTTGAGACGGTCTGTGTAGGGCATCTGTTTGAGGCCGGTAATCCTTTTTATGAGGTAGTTCTGCAGTCTTTCCAGTTGTTGTTGATGTCTTGTGAGGTACATACCAAAAGGGGCATTATACTCTATAATGTGTCTAATGAGTGATGAGTAGAGGGGGGCAGTTACCTATTTTTTCCTGGATGAGAAACCTTTTGTGATGAGGTGTGACACATAGAAGGATTTCCTGACTACTGTGGTGATGTGATTATCAAAGGAGAGACTACTGTCCACCTGTGTCCCAAGGTCTGTTATCACACTTTCGGCGTTAAAGTAGACTACCACCTATGTGGTAGTTGACTGAAATGAAGCCTAGCCATGTGTCAAAAGCTGATGGATAAAATACTGAAACCTCACTCTTGATACTCTGCAGCATAGCTGGATGGTCATACAGTCAGAGGACTGAGACTGTCACTTTCCAAAATGTAGGCTGTGTTAGAATCTATAAAACAGGCAAGTTTAGCTGCAAGTGCAATGAAACGGAAAGTGGGTATGGTGCAAGCTAGACATTTATGATACCTTATATGAAGAGGCTTGTATGAGCAAAATTAAAAAAAGACATTAAAACTGAACTGCTGTACTCTTGCCTTGATTAAAATAGAGGTGAAGGCTTCACTTGGACTAAATGGATACTATATCAGCAGAAAGCTGAGCAATGCAGAAAGGGCATATTCACAGTGTTTAACAGCTAACTTGATCTTCTCTTTACTGAAGTATTATTTATTAGACAGACACTTTATTTTCATAACTGATCATGCCCCATTGTAGTGGCTGAGTAACCAGATGGATGGCAATATGAAGTTATGCCCCTGGGCACTACCTCTCCAACCTTTTCAGTGACACAGAGCCCAGCCTTGGCAACAGTAATGATGATGGGTTATTTAGATTCTGCACCCCGTTATTGTATGTTCTGCTGGGATGGGTGAAGCTTTAACATGCTGAGTTTAAAAAAAGACCTTTTCTAGGGAATGTGACATTGACACGATTATTCAGAAAAACTATGTTTTACTAGGTAAAAAGGCACTCATTGTCATTAGCCAGGTAACAAGGCACTCATTGTCATTAAATGCTGCTACAAAAGAGGTAAATGGCAACAGCAAGGCAGAACATTCATTCCTCATGTGGATGTTCAGGAGGATCAGCAGGAGCTTACATAAATGACTCTGGATGTGTGGCACCATAAATGACCCCGGATGTGTGGCACCATAAATGACCCCGAATGTGTGGTACCATAAATGAATCTGGATGTGCGGCACTTGGCAGCCAAGTCAGAGTTAATTTGTGCAGTATATGTTAAAGAATCACCTGATGGATCTGAAATCAAGCCCTTGGTCTGGCCTACAGCCTGTGTTTTTTAAGAAGGCAGCCTGTTACCTGAAGAGAGTGTGTAGACATAAATATTTGTTGGAAAGTAAACAAAGGTTCTGTTTCATTTTCATTTTCAACAGCAAAGCTAGTTGGCAGATATTTTTTCTACATTGCTGAAAAAGTCTGTGTTTTATACAGACTGGTACCTCCAGTGAACCCTTGAACCCTTGAACTTAATATTACACACCTGGAGTAAGACATAGAAGCCAGCATTCCAGGTGCAGGTTATATAACCTCAAGATGATTAAAGTACCCACAAGGTAATGCAGAGGAATACGTTTATGCTGCTTTCAAAGCAATACTCAATGTGTGTGTGTGTGTGTGTGTGTGTGTGTGTGTGTGTGTGTGTGTGTGTGTGTGTGTGTGTGTGTGTGTGTGTGTGCGGGTTTGGTGTTTGGCCTGGTCACGTTAAGGAATGGGACAATACCAACATGAGTGATATCAAAAAGAACATTTAGTTCACTGGTCTATGTTGCACTAAACACTGGACTGTTTAGCCCATACTTGGGGCAGTACATACTGTTCTTTCTCAGTTATGCTTGACCACTGGCTTGTTTTATCTAAATGTTGCATATTGTACCCAACATGTGCCCTTGTCCATTTTACATGTTTGTCTTCAGTGCTTGTAAAACTTTGAGCATATGCATTAAAAAAAAATTCATAGTTTTTACTGTTGCCATCAATTGTGTTGTCACTGCTTTATTCTTTGGTCCTACTACTGTTGCTGGTTTTGCTGGTCTCTCTGAAGGTTTATCTCAGAAGCTGGACCCTAATTCTGTGGGGTCAGTGGGGATCATATTGTCGTTGTTGTGGCTGTTGCAGGGACATGTCCTTCAGTTGTTGCTTTTTACTACTAGGACTCAGATCTGTTTGCAGTAGATGGCATCCTTCATTATGTCCTATATACTTTCCCATTATTAGATATATTGATGCTAAGTTGAACTACGGTTTTGGAAAGAGAGCCCATGTGAAGAAGTGATGTTCTCCTAGGACTTGCTGCTGTTGACTGAAAGGCAAAGAAGGAGTATCTTCTATGGCAAACAAAATCAAGAGGAGCTGCCATGTAGTTTATCAACTCTAGGTTGTTAATGTACCTGTTGTGTCAGTTATTTTTTCTCCACAAGACCATATCAATGGCCCCGCTACCTGAACTCAGTTTCCCCACTCATTCTAAGTGATGAGCAAAGGGATCCCTGAGCAAGGTAACAGCCTTGCAGCCAATTTGTTTTTCCTTAAGTATCACAATTGTCCTATTTGTTCCACCAATAAAAGAGTTGGGTGGTAGGTAGGGTTTGGTCCATTTTGCTGGTCCTGCTGAGCTATCTACCCTCCCTGTGGAGCACCCCTCTCTCCTACCCTTGTGGCAACTCTTTTGCGCTATACTACTGCTGCCTTGTCATAGGGAGTGTGCATTTGCACTATTCCTCAGCTGTGTGTAAATGCACAGTGACGTTCTATGGGTGCAATACCTAGTCCTCCTGCTAGGTGTTACTCAAGCAGCAAGGCAGAGCTGCATCCCTTATACCCACAGGATGGGGGAGCCAGCAGCAGCCCCTCACTTCCACCTTCCCCAGCCAGTGCTGTTCAGATGTCATGCAGTTAATTTATTGTTAGCATGTTTGCTCTGAGTGATTGAGCATGTGCAGACTTTGCTTGCTTTGATGTTTGTCTGTTTATTTGTTTGCTTTTCTGTTGGTCTAGGACAGTATCCTTCAATTTCTTTTGAGAAACTTTCTTGACCTCTACTTGTTTTGTGTTGTAAGTTAGCACAGAGGATTAAAGCAATGGGTTGTTAAGAAGCTGCTTCCTGTAGTCTAGTGTTTAATTCTCTCAACCTTCATTTGCCTACTGTGTGACTCTGGGCATCCCTGAAATAGTATATTTGTGTCTTACTAGCTTACCAGTTTAGTAAATAAAACATATTTCAAATGTTTATTGATTAACATGAGTGAGTGAATATGGCCTTTTTACTTCTGTTGGCCCATAACAGCTTCTTTCAAATTTGCACAACTTTACTAAACATCAATTGGTCTGGTGAATATTAATGATTGTTGAGGTAACCTAATCGCACTATGGAAATGCTTTAGACCTTCTGCTGTGGATTCCATTTTTAGATTTCTTGTCTCTTTCTGTAACAACCAACATTATTGTGATAGTCTCAGTTGCTATGTTAATTAATTTGCTGGTCATTGTTTTGAATCTTTTTTTTCATGGCAAACCTTTTATAATTCTTAACTTAAAGAGTTTTACTTTAATGTTGCCTTTGTGTTGTACACCTACCTTCCTTGTCTGGGGTTTGCCATTTGTTTCTCTGACCTAAATGTTTTGTGGAGTAGGCTTTTTTTGGTACTGTAATCTGTTTAAGATTAATAGGGCAAGATGGTGCATACCTTTCAACCTCTTAGTGCAATAAATCTGGACAAAGTCTAAAATAGTGGAGGACAAAGACCCAAAATAAAGACAGATTTTAAACATTACTCTTATAAACTTATGAAGTAGATAGAATAGCAGGATTTCTGTCTGCATGCATTTTTCTGAAGGATATGAAGTCTGAAACTCAAATGCATGTCATTATTTAGTGACTTCAGTTGTCATTGATTTGCCAGAAAACCACATATTATATGAGGAATAGACAAAAATATGAGATATCTGAACATTCTGCAAAAATCTGCGCAGTTCAGGGGTATGTGATGGTAGTAAACTCCAGCTGTCAGGTTCACATATCTTTTTGTTCTCATTTTTCCACCATTGTCTGCCCTTTTAACTTTTTATGCATTTACAGTCTATGTCCAATAAATCATCAAACTGGTAAATTGAATTAGTCACCTAATCTTATTGAATTGATAATGTAATACCATTAGTGTTGCCTCTCTGTTTAATATTCTGCTCATTTGAGGGCTTCCCTTGTTCTATCAATTATGGTGCTCCTGAAAGGCATTAGTGGTTTTCTGCGGCCTTAGTCCCTAATCATTTGTCAAAAAGTATAATTTAGTGCATATAGGTTCATAGGTTCATAGGTAGGTACTAGGCTATCTGCCCGAGGGCATTTATAAGCCTAGCCAGAGTGTGTCGGCTTTCGCCACCCCATTGATTAATTAATTGATCCTTTGACAAGCAGAGCCAATGAAGTGATCCCAGGGGTGTATTTTCTGTTACCTATCCACTTGTCAAGGTTTCTCTTGAAGAGTGTTAGTGAGGGGCTCTGCCTAATGTAGTTTGGAATTTTGTTCCAAAGCATGGGGAGTCTCTGTGACAGGAATCTATCCCTCCAGCATGTTCTATTTATTGTTGTGGTGAGGTTTAGCTCACTAGAGCGCGTGGCTCGCAGTGACTTGGATTTCTTTAGGTGGAGCATGTCCATCAATTCTGAGTTGGACATGGCTTTGTAAGTCAGGCAGAGATAATCTCTGAGTAAGCGATATACCAATGAGTACAGCCGGAGTTTTTTCAGTCGGGCTGCAGAGGACATATGTTTGAGGCCAGTAATCCTCTTGGTGAGGTACTTTTGTAGTCTTTCCAGCTGTTGGAAGTGTCTGTGAGGTACATCCTGAATGGAGCATTGTACTCTATGATGGGTCTGATGAATGATGAGTGATGAGTAGAGGGGCACTATAATCTCTTTATTTCTAGATGCGAACCCTTTAGTAATTAGATGGGCCACATAGAAGGATTTCCTAACTACTTTGGCAATATGATTGTCAAAGGAGAGATTACTATCTACCTGGGTCCCCAGATCTGCTATTACCTCTTCTGTATTAAGGGGGCTGCCACCTATGTGGTAATTCGTGGGTGATTTGTTTTTCCCAAATGGGATGACTATGCATTTTTTGGCATTTAGCTTGAGGCCATGACTTTGACACCAGGTGTCCGTCTCAATAAGGCCCTTTTGGAAGATGTCCTTGTCAGCTGGAGAGTCAGTTATGGCTCCCAGTTTGCAGTCATTGGTGAACTTGGTTAGCCATAGTCCTCCTGTGTTTGCCTGTACTTCTGAGAAGTATATGCCAAACAGTAGGGGTCCCAGGACCAAGCCTTGCGGGACACCACTTGTGACTGGTTTAGAGTCGGACCTGGAGCCTGCTATTCTTGGGATGGCTTCAGTTAATTTTTGGTCTGATGGCAGTTTTCAGCTGTTGACTAACAAGGAAAACAATCCATGCTGTTCTCTGTATTTTCTGACTATCCAATATGATGTGTTTTACATCATGATGCCTAATTATCCTTTCAATGAATGAGGCACAGATTTTATGGCTTTGGACCTTTTATGACACTTTGTGGTGTCTCTTCTGTGGGACTGATTTCAATGCTCATCTGGTCACTGTTTCATCATCTTGGTAACATTTCCTTGGGATGGTGTTTAATCAATTAGATACTATGAAATATAGAACCTTTACATCACTTACTGTCTTCCTTATTGAAACAACAGTCTATTTAAATTAATCACTTTTACTTTGGCTATTGACTGCACACTTATATACTGTTGTTTGCTAACTCCAGCATATATTTCATATTTTTTTCTATTTACTTGATTTATATTAGTCTAGCTTTCATCAATTTTCCAATTATTATATTGACCTTCATATATTTTCAGGGCTTGGCAGATAAGTAATAATAATCAACAGGAAATTGAAGTTGCTAATTTTGATAGGCTTTATCTAGCAATATCTGAGTCTTTTTTTCTACTTAGACATAGCCCAAATAGCCCCATGGCTCAGTAAACTATCTTTACCTTAAATGATTTGTCATGGTCTGACCTAAACTATCTGACTGATTTGTTCTTCATCCTGCTTGTCTTGCCTTTTATAATAAGGAGTTTGGATATTGGCCTGTTGGATAATCTGCTATTAGTTTCCTGGATTATCAGCTCATACTAAAACCATTCAATTGCTACTTTGCCATGTTGCAGTTGTGTTGGTGATAGTTTGGCGATTGTTTGTAAGCTGCATAATCTTCACTGATTCTCAATGACCAATTGAATTTCAGTGCCAAGTGTCAGCTGGTATCAAGTCCTTTTGCTATTATCTGAGAAATATCACCCAGAACAGGTATCTAATCCTACCTGAAAAGCAATCAGTACACATTTGTCCTGTGGTTTCCTCATGCTCAGCTACTGCAGTGCCCTTTATGTTGGACAACCCAACAGTGAAGTTAACTACCTGAATCTTTTACAGAATCATGCGACCTGGTGACTTACCAGCATGCCACATTACTGCCATGTTACTCCTGTGCTGGAGCATCTACTTTGGTATTGTAGCTAACCTTATATTGCATTCAAAGTGTGTTATGGGTATTTTGGGCCTGTAAGATAAGGGCCCATTTCTTCCTGATTAATCTGTTCGTGCACTTTGCTAATGCTCCCTGAGACTGCAGGCATTTGAAATAGTGCCTTATAAATAATCTTGTGATAGGTGTTCTAATTATCAGGCTCCATGCCCTTGGATCCTGTCCATAGTGGCTTGACCAGTGACCAACTTTTTGTCAGTTTTATGCGCTCTTTAAAGTCATATCATTTTGAGGTAGTCTTTCCTAATTTTGATATCTAGCAATATTTTGTCATCTTAGCACCTTGTTGTTCATGTTTTTTGTATGTTTTATTTATTTTTGTTGTTGTTTTATATTTAGCTATCTTATTGCACATATTTGTTTTTTTATCAAACATAATAATTTTGAATGTCAGTATCAATTTTTGAATTTGTTATGACTATTGTCTTTTAAATTTTATCATCAAAAATGCAAATTGCATGTGTATATATTTATTGAGGTAATTTATTTTTATAAAATCATTTTTAAGATGATTTGGCATCTTAGCTGGTATTTTTATTTTTGTTTATAAACAGACTGGTCGATTGTATTTGTTAAAAGTCATATTTTTTCTAGACACTATCCAGGAGCACAAGTAAGTTGAATTGATGGCTCAGTACATGTCTTAACTTGTTTCATGGCTCAGATATGGAGTTTAACGAGTCAGGGGCAAAGGTCCAAACAGGAGACATGATTTAAAAACCTTGTCACTGTTGACTCAGAAAGTACATTAAATATATTTTGCTTGAGACAAATTTTTGATGGACAACAGCTCTTCTTTTGAAATGTTATCTCCTTTGCTCTGTTACTGAAAGGAAATTAATGGAGAAATGAGGGAATTTTTAATAAAAATCCCAAACACCTTGGAAAATAGGAACTCATGAGAATTCAGCTCAAGGTCACACACTCTGTGCAAGCGAATTCTTCTAAGATTCAAATGTATTTCTGTAGCATCACAGTACTGTAAAGGCTATGTGCTGCCTCCTACTTTATTCACAGCTTAGACAACTACAAGAAAAACTTAAGGTAGATAAAGTAAAGCAATTAACAGAAGAGTAAGAAAGCAGTACATGTGAAACAAGACGTTTCCAAACAAGGCAGTACAAGTGCTTTAAGTCTTGTTTTGGTCAAGACAGTACAGATGCTGTTAAGTCTTGGTTTGGTCCCCTGACCAGGAAATCTGCCAAATTAAATTTCATGTTGTTGTCTGGCTAGTGGAAGTTTTTAGTTTTAGATATAAGATAAAACAGACAAGGCAGCCTGTAAGAGAAACCACCACCACCACTGATCTGTAATGTTATGAAGTATTATAGAAGTTTGCAGGTAGTCTGCGTTTGAATACCTAGGATGCTGTTTAGTAATTTAACTTATGTTGATTACAAAGAATTTATACAATGTCCTATTGTTTCTCATTAACTTAGTAGCATCTTACATAATTATCTGCTGCTGTGATGAGGGATAACCTAAATTTTAACATTAGTAGTGTCTCCAAGTCCATGTACTCAAGCCGTGCATGTGATATTTTCTGTCCATAGTTTTTTTCATAGATATTTAGTAAGCAGATGTATTTTTTATTTATTTATTTATTTATTTATTTATTTATTTATTCGTTTATTTATTTGCAATCTCTTTGTTACCTCTCTGTTTAGTATGATTTTGTCTGTTCTTGAAGGCATGATTATTAAAAAAAAATACCAACCATTATCTTTGTACTTACAATGTGCGTGACAGGGCATGATTAAGTGATGAAAGACTGCGTGATAATTGTTTGAGCTTATTTTGTTTTTGTATAAGGATACATACATCCCTGGATTTCTTGGCTGATTTCATCATAACTGATAAATCATAAAAAAGATTGATGGACTATATACAAAATCCAGGTAGAAGTGGGCACATTCTTGGCTATCAAATTTAAGGTTCAAATGTACAATTGCTTTTAAAATGGCCTTGTAGCTGGAATAAGTGTGTCTGAATATCTTGCTTGAAACTGTGAATCAGTATCTGGCTATTAACATTCAAAAAGGAGCATGCTGACTGGTCAGCCAACCAGCTTGCCCATTGTAAATTGAGAATAAACCAATGATAAAAGTCCAGCCACTAAAGTATCACTGAGTGGCCAGACTTTTTTTTTCTATTACAATGTGGTAAACATGCATTAGTCTGAATGAAAGAAACTCAGAAACTGAAATGCGTGTCATTATTTAGTGACTTCATTCCTCATAAAATTAGTTTTTTTTTTTTCCGACAAATCACTGAGGAACAAGGTCATTAAATAATGACAGGCAGTTCAGTTTCAGACTTTCTTTCCTTCAGACAATGCACACATATTCACATTTTTTAAATAAAATATCGAGAGGTAGATACGAGACCACAGAAAATACAAAAAAAAAAATCAGGCGCATTCTACAGGTTAAAACATACCTGATTTTCCTTGTATTTTCCTGTCTCTCTTGTATCTAAAGACTGTCGGGAGGTTACACTTTTTTTTTCATTCTAAAAAATAGTAATAGAGATTGTCCTTTCTCTATTGCTTGCTTCCTAAACCACTGATGTACTGTGTAAGCCTGTGAATGCAAGCCCCATAAGCATATACAAGTACATGATGAAAGACCACAATTAGGAAACACTGTGCTAGTATACAAAGACATAAGTAATTTATTTCTTAAATAATGTTATTGTATAGTAGTGATAACCGACTCCATGGTGTGGTATATTGAAGATTTACCCACTGTTGGCTATGTTTAATCACTTGGGATTCACCCTCATGATTAAACCACACCAGCCATGGGTTAATCTTCAATATGCCATACCTACATCATCAGTTATTGCTATATTATACATTGACTAGCTCTGGTGACATATATAGATATATGTGTGTGCTGTGTAGAGTAACTGGTTTCACCTAAGACAGATATACCTCTCTGTATTTGTTAGTGTTAAATCCCTTAAAACAACCAAACCTAGCTACCCCAAGAAACAATTATCCTTGGTGACTTTAATATAGACTGGCATACATGCTCCAGTACCAACCCCACCAACTTTATAAATCTTTATAACTTCTCCCAAATTATTAAATCTAGTACAATGCTAGGTAATAATAAAAGCAAAGAAAGCCTCCTAGACTGGATACTGATAAACAATGCCAATACATCCTACCAAGCAGGTGTCCTACCAGATGACCTCAGTGACCACCAACCCACCTTCCTACCAAAACTCAAACCCCATACCAACTCCGAGCCACCACTTCACACCATTAGGAACAAACAAAACTTTGACATAAGTAAATTCAAACTTGAACTACAATACCAAAGGTGGGACCTACTAAAAACACTCCCACTAGATGAAGCTGTTGATCTATTTAACATTACCTTCCTAAAAAAATTAAATACCCATGCCCCTCCTCATACAAGTAAACTAAAAATTAAAATATCCCCCTGGATCAACAGTACCACCAGGACCATGATAACTCAAAGTAATAGAGTCTGGCATCACTGGAGAGCCACTAAAACCATAGCAACCAAACAACAATTCCAAAAACTCAGAATCAAAACCAAAAAACTAATTCTACTAGACAAAAATAATTATTTTCTCAATTTGCAAAATAGACACCAAAACAACCCCCCTCAAAACTTTGGGGAGGATTAAATAAATTACTCCACCCTGGCAAACCCATTACCCCAACACCAACCACTGTAAAGGATAGCACTGACATTCCAGAAGCCTTCAATAGATTTTTCATAGAAACCATTTCAAAACTAGTTCATCAACAACCCACAACATCGACTACTAGTAACTCCAAGCTTGCTATCAGTATTAACACCACCTTCCAATTCAAACCTATTCCCACAGATTATGTAAAAAAACTATTAGGTAAACTCAAACCAACTACGCTAGCTGCTGACAGCATTCCTGCCGAATACCTTCAAATGGCTGCTAATGAGATAGCCTATCCAATATCAATTCTCCTCTATAGATCAATAACAGAAAGCAGAATTCCAACAATCTGGAAGACAGCATATGTCACCCCACTACATAAAGGTGGTACCTGCACAGACCTTACCAACTATCGCCCTATTGCCATATTATCCCCTCTAGCTAAAATACTGGAAAAATGTATTCACCAGCAACTTATGCAATACCTACTTAAAAAAAAACTTCTCACTCCTACCCAACATGGATTTAGACTAGCCCATAGTACAACAACTGTCATCCTCTCATTCACTAACCTCATCAACCAGAACAGGAATTTAGGCAAACTAACATCAGCCATATTTTTAGACCTATCAAAAGCCTTTGACATGGTAAACCATCCCAAACTTTTTGAGTCCCTCTCAGACCTTGGACTATCCAATCACTCACTAGCCTGGTTTTAGAATTACCTACTAGGTAGACATCAAGCAGTCAGGTGGGCTAACAAACTATCCACACTGCTTCCTATTGCAACTGGAGTCCCACAAGGGTCAATTTTAGGCCCTCTATTATTTTCCATCTTCATTAATGATCTCAAGATGCATCTGTCAGACAATATGCTGACAACTCAACGCTAGTTTGCTCAGCCAGCAACCCTCTCACACTCCTTTCCATTACCCAACAAGTCTCCAAAACCACTGAAGCTTGGTTTCTCAGTAAAAACCTGTTACTGAGCCCCAGTAAGACCAAATTATTAATTTTCAAACCAAATAAATTCAACTTAGCGGCAGATACTTTCAGTATTATGTCTAGTGATGGTACCATTATCTCCTCCACTCCCACACAAAACTACGAGGAGTGACCGTTGACAACAAACTGAAGTCTGACCTTCACATAAATCAAACTATCAAAAATATGCACAAAAAACTTGGCTGTTTGTACAAAAATAAAACATACCTAAATCAACAGACTAAAATTACAATGGCTCAAACTCTGCTCCTATCCACACTTCTGTATGCTGCTCCCATCTTCACCAACCTATCCAAAACTGAAATCACAAAACTAGACACGTTACAATCAAATTGCCAGATTTGCCAAAAATGCTCCCTTCTGTTCCCACCATTGCCACTCACTACTTCAACTAAATTAGCTTGAACTTCCAAATCTCATTACCTTCCATCAACTAGTCTTCGCTCAGAAACTCCTACTATATCGTGAAAAAATACCAGCACTATCTAATGTGCTTAAATTACAAGAAAACCCCAGACAACTATGCTCTAGTGACAAAACATTAATCAAAATAACCAAATCCAACAGCTCAGCAGGTGATTCCCTATTTCCTAACTACACAGGTAAAATCTGGAACTCACTGCCCATTGCTATTACCTCAGCAAACTCAATCATTAAATTTAAACTATTAAAGGAACACCTATTTATCAAAAGGCAATGCCCTTGCCTTCCCCCAGGTTGACCCTCTATACCTGTTTCCTTCCTCAGTAAATTCTCTATCAACATCCCCATAGTAACTTACTTCATCTACTAGTAGTCTTACTATGCTAAGCTCGTCTAGTAGCCATCCTACTAAGCTCTAAATAACTCTCTACTACTCTTTGTACTCCCCATTTCTTTCTAACACCACCATACTCAAACACAATATTGTGAATCCGTGCACCTTGTTAAATTTTGCATACTCCCATTTATGTCAGTACTGGTCAAGTAGCTACTACTGAGCATACAACTAACGTGTCCTTCTATTACAATTTACAAGCTAAAAATATTTTTTCTCTGTAAGCTAAAATGTTATGTTTGTACTTGTTCTCTTTATACGTGAAATTACTTTGTATATGTTAAATGGCTTTATATATTAATAAACTGTGGAGCTTTTCTCCCCGGGCCTCCGCTGAAAATGGACATACATCCAGTCGGATTCTCCCGGTCAACAAATGTGAAATAAAATAAATAAATAAAATTATGCACTACAGTCAGTCATGTACTGTGTCCCATCATGCAAATTACACACTGTTTTCTAAATTATTTGTTTGCTTAGCATTATTTAACTGAACACCTGATTTTCTAAACATGCAATGAATTGGATGGAATAAGTATCATACACTGTATGAAAATTCTTTATGGTTGATTTCTCAAGTTATTGCATTTTTGTTTTTATTATTTATATGTTTTGTGTTTGCCCAAATCATGGCTGAAAAAGGACATTTAGTACTATCAATATATGCTTTTGACAAACAAGTAAATGACTAGACAAATAAATAATAAAATATATATATGCATATTTTTATTTCCAAAATCAGAGTATTGAAAACATGTAGGTTAATATTGGTTAATATTGTCAATGTAGCTGTATTTCCTTTGCATTCTTTCTGAATAATACAATAGTCTAGACTACTGACTCCTACATTCTTTGCATTTTTTAATAACCTGTCTGCTAATTAGTCTGTCTGTAAAAATAATGCTTATCACATAAGTGCATGAAGTCAGAATTCTGCTGCATTCCCTTCTGGACTACAGTACTACCCTGCATTGTCAGTACAAAGACCTGGTTTATATCCTGAAGGTCAGTTATTTAGCTGCCTGAATAGATTAACGAATTGTAACCTGATGAGAAGGAAAATGCAAAAGAAGGATTTGTAACTGCCTGGCAAGAACAGTGTGACAAACAAAACATTACATAATACTGATGTGTCTGGTTTGTTTGTGCTGGTAAGGAAAATGTTGTTTATTTGTTCTATTTATTTAAAAAAATTGTATGTTTGAGGTCTAGCTGCAAAATTATTCCCTGTGTTAAGATAACAGCCTTGTCCGTGCTGGTTAATTAGGTCCTGTTAATAATAAATGTTTGAAAGACATATTTGGGAAAGTGATATACCATGAGACACAAAAAAAAATTGTTGGCACTTTTTGACTATGCAGCTGTCATAAGTTTAGACAGCTGTTATCTGTGGTGTTTCAGGCAGTCAGATACTAATAAGTAAAAAGGCCTGTTTTTTAATGCTTACTTTTTCTCCATGCAGCTGAGTATCAGCTGACCCTCGTACCCCCTCCTCATTCAATGGATGTGTCTTCTCTTCCTTACTTGACTAGGCTTTCTTCAATAAGGGTCAGGGCCAGTGAGGAGAGTGAGGCATCCGCAGACATAATTACATGCTGGTGTGCTGCTTCCTGCTTGCACTCATCTCTTGCACATGCCCAACAATGTTCTTGGACAGGATGTGCAATTCATGAGTCACTCTGAACCTTCCCTCGCTTCTGCAAAGAGTTGATATCAGCAAGCTACTCCACCCAACCACAACAGCACTTTGTCATGGTTTTCCTAGTGCACTGTGGGATCCTAGACACATGCTCTTCCCATTCTCCCATGCCAACACCTCAGATACCTGAACCACTAATTGAATACAGGTCACCCTGGCCATTGCAAAAACGTTCATTTCCTAATTATTACCTTTTATAGTGTCCAAACATTTTTCTATTCAAATTTTTCAGATAGCTATTATTCAAAAATTATGTCACGGTATGAAAAAGTAGCAGAAACTATGAAGCCTCAGAATCTAATTAAATACTCCTTGGGAGTAGTACAACAATACCTCTAGCTAAAAGATATCTCTTCATAAGTGTAGGACTCTACATGAATCTGTAACCTCACACTAACCGCTACAGTATGGTAAAACAATGTACTTGTATGTTAGAATGACAGTGATCTGAACCTGGCATGTGTGCAATTAAATGCACACAACCACTTGTAATACACACACACACACACACACACACACACACACACACACACACACACACGCCCACACACACTCACACAAACATTGAAAATGAAGCCACGTATTCTATATGAGACTTTCTGCAGGCATCCAAATATTTTGCATTTCAGTTTTGCTGTTTTATTTTGATTTTTAAAGAACATAATTTAATGACATGAGCTAGCACTTTTAGGAGGTGCAGATGTTTTCTGTCTAATGTCTGGTAGAATGTCGCACATAAGAGAGTAGGCTTATCTCTGATTCCGTCCTTTTATTTTTGCAGTGCCCTTGGACTTAACTCTGAGCCATACACAGAGCTGGTGAGGAGATTGAGGCATCCTGGCACAGCATCATAATGTTACAGGAAGTTTCCCTTGCACCTTCCTGATGCCCCTCCCACACATGCACAGAACATCTAATGAGTGGCCATGCAGTTTTTTACCCCACATCCATGGCAACTCAGCCCTAATTCAGTTCTGTTAGTTTAATATCACCACAGACATCTTCAAAAGATGTTTTTGCCCCCTTGAGAAATCATTTTCACCAGTCCCCAGTTCCCAGTGTCCACACTGGTTCTACCAACTTATCTTCTACCCCCTAGACTTACTCCAGTATCACTGGAGCTGGTCATGGATTCTAATGATTCTCTGGGAGCTTGGTTGTCTCCATTTCCATCCTGAGGGTTTTTTTTAGATGTCCTACCCACTCCCTTCCCTGCCTTCCATGCTTACTGATTCATCTGAGGGCAATTCCCCACTTTAGACCACACCTCCCATAAAAAGCTCATCAAGAAATGCCCTCCCATCCAGGATGGGCATCCCCATCCTTCTCAGTTGCTCCATTAGTCACTAGAGCTGCTAACTGAACCCAGGTTGACTGGACCATAGTTAGGGCTATATTCCTCTACACCACCAGAGCTGCTAATATGGTAACAGATTATTAGGTTTATAAAGAAATGGTGACAGACTAACAGACCTTTATCTTGTCACACTGAACTCCTGCAAAAATTATTATAAAACAAAAAAGAATGCCAGAGTATAATTGTGAGAATACTACAGGTGCTCATGTCCCAAGCACTCAAAAAAACCAAGTTTATTTTGTGCTACAATAAATTGCTGTTTTAACTTTGTTTTAACTGGACTTTACTTTTTTTATGGGCATTGGACCTCTATACATTGCCTGCCTTGCTTCGCTACTGTGCCTTTGATGTGGTTACCTTTACTCAAAAAAACATTGTTTTGAGGCCAGGGACTCAGGCTCCATGTAGCTTGTGTAGGCTGTTTCTCATGCTTGAACTCAAATATGAGCTCGGGCATGCAGCCTTGGTGGTGAGGGAGAAGGAGTGGGATTTTAAAGGGAGGGGGGTTGGGCTATGGAATGGGAGGGAGATTTATAGTTAGGGGTGGGAAGGGAGTTTTAGGTTTAATCAGCGACAAGGGAGTTTTAAGTTTAGGGAGGAGGAAGGGAGTTTTAGGGTTACAGAGCAATCAGGGAATTTAGATTTATGGAGGGGGGTTGGAGTTTTAGGTTTAGCAGGGGCTTTAATGTTAAGGAAGGGAAGTGAAGGTTTAGGAAAAGAAAGTGGGGTAAGAATTTCGATTCTGGTAGGAATATAGTTTTATAGGGTTGTGTGTTGAGATGGCTACATAGAAATGGGGGGTTGGGTTAGTGGGAATTTGAGCAATTGCTTTTACAAGCAAGTGTCTGTGGGTGCGTGTGTTATAACTTCTAGCAGGCAAGCAACTGTAGCAGACCCTGTGCCTGAAATTGTCTACAGAGGAGTGGTTCATGGTAGGACTAAATTTCACTATAACTCACACCCTTACATATTTTTTGTTAGTTATTCAATGCTCTTAGTAAATCATGTCTAACTTACACAGAAACTAAAATTCATCTGTCTCTGAATGCTCTACTTTTGAGCTGTTAGTCAAAACAACAACACTCCAAAAGGAGCAAAACAAAAAAATCCCTTGTAGCCCCAATATGGAGTGTGCCCCCACCCTGTAACAGAGAGGTATATAGATATAGCTATAGCTATATACATGTAAATTACAAACACAAACACACATCAGTATATTAGAAAAACTTAACTAGAATATCACCAGCACTATTAGTGGGAAAAAAGAAAACTATCCAAAATCTATAGCCATGCGTTCTTACACTAATTCCATTTTTGCGCACACAGCAAAATGTGAATCAGTTAGAAAACTAACCCTATTCAGATTTCAACTAAAGAAACGTTCTGTACCCGGCCATGCGTTGCTGTGGCTCAGTCTGGTTAAATGGAAAAGAAAGAAAAGAGAAAGCGCACGTTTCTAATATGTTTAATTTCACAATGCTTGTTGGGTATACAATATTTTTTGTTGTTCCATTGTCTGTGCAGATATAGAGATTGTCTGGTTTGGCGACTCTAGAACATGCAACATATAATTGTCCATGTGAGGAGCAATCTGTGTGTAGATCTAAACCGCACAATTCTAAAGATTGGCCGTGAGCTTTGTTGATGGTGATTGCAAATGCTAATCGAATTGGGAATTGCAATCTCTTAAACTGAAATGGCATATCCGTTGGAATCATAGGAATGCGAGGAATGAGGACATCTTCACCTTTGAAAGGTCCTGTAAAGATTGTTGCTTCTATGACGTTGCTCATTAATTTTTTTACTGCAAGCCGCGTGCCGTTGCAAAGCTTTGGCTGGTTGATATTTCGCAACATGATAATTGGCACGCCGATCTTTGATTGCAGTATGTGCAGTGGCATCCCTGGCAGATCGAGTGAATTCAAAAATTCTGTTGGATAATGAGACATGGCATTGCCCATGGCTCAACAAAGCTGCATATCTAAACAAACTAGATGGCAAAATCGGTTTTCCTTCTTTGGAGATGTACAGCCCTTTTTCAAGAATTGCTCCTCGTTTTATTTATTTTTGCTTTTTTTTACTTTTGTAGTAAGTGTTTGCATTGTTTTTAACATTTTTTTAATTTAAAATCTCAGAAGGTTGTAATTTCTTACTCAAAAGAAATACTTTTGAAGCTAAAGCTGCCTGCTTTGCAGCTGTATCAGCTCTCGCATTACCTTTTGAAATCCTATCCTGTTGCTTGGTATGAGCTACACATTTACAAATAGCTACTTTCTGAGGTAACTGAATAGATTTTAACAAATCTAAAATAAACTGGGCATGTTTAATCAGTTTACCAGTAGATGTTATCATTTCTCTATTCTTCCACTGTTGCGCAAAAACATGTACAGTAGAAAAAGCGTACTGGCTGTCAGTAAAAATGTTTACACATTTACCCTTTGCCAAGGTACATGCCCTTGTCAAGGCAATCAATTCTGCTGCTTGTGCAGATAAGTTGTGTGGTAAAGACTTTGCTTTTAAAATCTTAGTATTAGAAACTACTGCATACCCCACTAGGTTCTGTCCTGTAGGACCCCTTTTGCATGAGCCGTCTACGTAATATGCCACCTCAGCATCATTTAAGGGGACATTCGTTAGATCTTTTTTTAGGCAGTGTTTTTTGCTTAATTTCCTGCAGGCAGCTGTGTGGTGTGCCATCCGCAGGGGTCGGGAGCAAGGTAGACGGATTTAAAGTTGTACATCGTTTAATTGTCATATGAGGCTGGCTCAAGAGTATAGTCATACAGGAAAGATGTCTAGCAGGAGAAAGATATGCTACTTTTTCTTGCAGTAAAATAATCGCGACTGCATGAGGCACTCTTAATGTGAGAGGGTGGAACAACACTACTGAGGCCGAAGCCTGTACTGCCATTGCAGCTGCAACTACTGCTTGTACACAGTGGGGCAGGGATCGCACCACTGGGTCCAGCTGTGATGAATAGTAAGCTATGGGGCGTTGCTTATCCCCATGTTGCTGTGTTAACACTGATGTCATATAACCTTGCTTACAATTTACAGTTTGGAAAAAACGTTTATGATAGTTTGGTAATTTTAAAACTAATGATGATGCTATCAATTGTTTCAGTTTGCAGAAAGCTGATTTTGCTTTTGGTGTATATTGTAATAAATCTTGTGCTGCCATAGGCTTTTTGTATATTAAGTTGGTTAGTAGAGCAGACTCCAAGGCATAGTTTGGAATCCAACTCCGACAGAAATTAGTTGTACCCAGGAAGGACATTATTTTTTTCTTGGTAGTCAGTTTGGGTGCTTGTAAAATTGCTATTTTCCTATCTTTATCTAATGTTTTGCCTTTTTTGGATATTACATATCCCAGGTATTTAACCTGCTTTTTTTAAAGCTGCAACTTGTTTTTGTTTACTTTATGTTCTTGAGTGGCTAGAAATTGTAGTAATGCTATGGTATCTTCTCTGCATTTTTGCTGGGTGGGGGCTGCCAGCAGGATGTCGTCTACATAAAGTAAAATCTGACTGCCTCTTGGTGGGCTAAATCCCGCCAAGTTGCTTGCCATTTCTTGTGTGAATATTGTTGGGCTTTTACAATACCCCTGTGGTAGTCACGTATATGTATACCTTTTCCCCTGAAATCTGAATGCAAACCAATATTGGCTGTCAGGGTGTATCGGTATCGAAAAGAACGCATTGGTAATATTTACCACAGAAAAATACTTCTGTTGAGGCTTTAAATCGTTCAGTAGGGTGTGTGGATTTGGCACAGTAGGTGCTCTAGGTATTACTGCGTCATTTACAGCTTGTAAATCTTGGACCATACACCATTTTTTGCTTGCTTTTCTGACAGGAAATAAGGGTGTGTTACATGGTGAATCGGGAGCTGCTATTATAGGTTTGATTTTTACTTTTGCATTTTTTTTTTAAGGGATACTGTCTTTTTTGTGGTCTAAAAGCTGATTTTGGCATAATAGTAACTAGTCCTGCTGTACGAATTAGTCCTACATCTGACTTCCCTGTTGACCAGAGAGTTTTTGGTATGCCTTTGGTAATGCCTTTGGTAAGGCATTTTCTTTTTTTTCTAGTAAGAGTGCTAATTAGCTGTCCTCACTAGACTGCAAGTGTACAGCTAGGTCTGTTTGTGTTATCCAATTTAACTTTTGCTTCTGAACTCCCTGTTCTGACAATTTTAACTCTGTCTGTTTTTTTCACTTTGTGACTTTTTTTTTTAGGTCTGCCCATTTCACATTTTTGTCCTTTAGTTAAACTAACATGTGGTAATCAATTAGATTTATAGAGTGCAAAGAATTTTTGGGGCAATGGACAGCTAACTACACTGTTTTTTTTTGTGTGTCCTAGTACAGATTACGTAATACTAATCTGTTTGCATGGTTTTTAAACAGTTTTTGCTCATATTTCTTATCAGGTCCTGGTGTGCTACAATAATACAGAGTACAATGCAAGAAATGCTGTTTATCAGTGTCAAGGGAGGGGGACTTACTGATGGCTACATTCATCAGTTCTTCGGTTACTGCCCCTGGACCAGTTGTGACCAAGTCCTGGCTGTACCAATAAAATGTTTCACCCTCTGGTCGCACCACAAAAGTATCCATTTGTCGCTGTGCTTTCATACCCTGCATAGTCGGAACTACTGCTATGCCAAATATCTGCATAAGATTTTTGCCCAAAAGGTTTACAGGGCATTTTGCAGAAATAACAATTTTGCTTTTCTGGGTCATCCCTGAAACAGGGTCAGTTATTGCTATGTGATGGGAGAGTGGCTCCCGATACAGCTGTCCATTAGCTGCTTTTACTAGAATGTAATCAAATTATTTTGAATTTTTTGGTAGTTTGGAAGGATGTGTCAGGGTCCGTGAAGCCACTGAGTCACACAGGAATTTAACTTCCCTCCCCTCTACCAGAAGTGTAACTTTTGGTTTTGTGTTTGCTAAATAGAGCTCTAGGCTTAATAATGCTAAGTCTAAAATTTTACTTTTTTCACCATGTGTGATTTCTTGCACTTTGTCTATTTTTTTTATCACATTCTCTACTCCTTTTATTACATTTGCGTTTGTCTTGTTTTGGTTACTCCATTCTAGTGATTCTTGACTATCATATAGTCAGTCCTCACCCTTCTTATCTTTCATGGCTACCTTCTTGTTTTGCTTGCAATCCCTTGCTAAATGTCCCTTTTTTCCACACTTAAAACATTTGCCCCTTTTTTTTTCTCTTTAAACTTTTCTGATAGCTTATCAGATTGTTTGTTTTCCTGGGCATTTTTTTTGCCCTTTTTTTCGGACTGTACTACATAAACTTTTGCTCCATCTTCTATAGAAAATATTTGGGATTTTGTTTTTTTTTACTGTTAAAATGCCTTTTGGCATGTCTAGCATATTTAAGTAGTGACTGTAATTTACTTGTATGATGGTCTACCATGTGCTTTGTAATAAAGCTGCTTATAGGCAAAATATTGCCTTTCAAGAATGCATTTTTTAGCTGCTGCTCATACGGGGAATCATGTGTTTGTTTTTTAAGTACCTGCATTTTACAGTGGTTATTAAAACACTCTAATAATTTAGCATAATATTTGTCAACATTTTTTACCTTTTTGTTGGATGCATTGATTAATGCAAGTCCAGTCTGCCCTAGGCTTTTATTTCTCAGAGATTTGGTCTGTTGACCTTTTACTCTGTTATCCAGTTCTGCGTTGCTATGTGGGAATGGCTTGTGTTTTGCGTCACGGGGATTCCAGTTGCCACTAATCATGTGCCAATCTGGACCTACGATTTGTCTGACTACTTTTTTTACTTTTTTTTCATTTAAATGATAACTTAACCTCATGCTCTGTAAGTCTTTTAAGAATTTTCTAAAATTAACTTTTGGATGGGGAATTTCCTCTGTGGCTTTTTGGATGTCTTTCGGTGTCCACTGTCAATATACTAGGAGAGTCGGGTCCTGCCCTGCCTGTCCTGCCTGAGGATTTGGTACTTTTATGAGTGGACATATTTTTTTTTCACTCATAGCTCGTGAATTTTTGTTCATTTGATATAACTCAGTATCCCCTCTTAAGTTACGTGTTCGAGACCTAGTCTCGATGGGATCTCTGACATACGGTCGTGGCTTTGCGGTGACATCTGGATATAGTGGAGGTGGACCAGCTTGTCCACTCGCTTCATATTCTGATGCGGGAAGCGGAGGGGGTGGAGGTGTTGATGCTATTACCAAATTATTGTCTTTTTTATTTAAGAACATAGCTTTTGAATTATTACTTTTTTGTTCCCTACGGTTTGCTTTCTCAGTTTACCTGTGTGCCTGAGGAATGCCTAATTGACATTGTTTTTTTACCTGACCTTTTGCGTCGGTTTTGAGCTATTTGACAAGTTTAATAAGCGAGGATTTTTTTTAATTTGCCATCAAATTCATATTTATTAACCCATTTTGCATAGTACCTAACATTGTCGACACGGTGTAATTGCATATATTTTGCATCTTTGGTTAGCGGTGGATCTTGGGAACTTTTTGTGCACTTATTACCCATATTGTTTTAACTGTTAGAATGTTACGTAACCCTTCTTATTTTCACATGGTACCATGATTTTTTCTCTTTCACAGTTTATTTAGAATAACTGTCTTACCTATTCTGTTTTCCTGATTTATGACAAGACTGCAATCTTTTTGTCCCTGACTTGTACAAAACAAATCTCCTGACAGATGATTTAAATCAAGTCCCTGATCTAAAACAGAAAAAAGGTAAATCTCACCTTACCTGAGCCTCCGTGCTTGATCACCAGGTTTGATGGAAAACTTGTCCTCCAGTCGCAGATCAGAAAAGTGGCTGGCCTCTTTTGAACGACAATTTAGTCGGAGGTGTTTCAGAGCAGAAGAACTGATGTGGTCTCTTTCCCATACAGTTTTATGCCACCTGGCCCATCTGACCTGAGGCGAAGCGAGAGTTTCCGGTCCTTCATTCCTCTCATGCCTGCAGACCAGGAGGCCGACAGTTCACTTGCAGAATATATGAGACGACTTTTAAGTAATAAACAACTTTTGCAGTTAAATTCTGTTTCAGATAAAAAACAAACCAGACCATCGAAAGCAGCAGTAGTCCCAGGTACGTGGGTCTGGGTGAAAGTCATCAAGAAAAAGAACTGGACCTCACCGAAGTGGGAAGGGCCATACCAAGTGCTACTGTCAACACCCACTGCAGTCAAGATCGCAGAGCAAGCATCCTGGATTCATCTGACACGCTGTAAATTGGTTAAAAACTTTAAACTGGACAAAAAACTTGTTACTCTTACACAAGAACAAAATGACCAGATACGGAGCAAATAGAAATACAGAACAACCTCAGAAGTATTGCATGATCATTCTGTTAACCATACTGATAACATTAATCTTTTTGTTGTGGCCTTTCCTTTTTCCAGCCACACGAGCTGAACTGAATAAACAAAATGCATTACTCATAGACTGGCATCCAAACTTTAACACTTACCAAGCAATCAAATATGTGTATGCTGAAACTTTTAATGTTTCAAATTGCTGGATTTGCACAGCTATACCAACAGCATATGGGGATTGTTAATGGCTGCTGTCCCCCTAGGGGTCAATGAGACCTGGAAAATTTTGATTTTTGATACTACAACTGTAAAATCACAAGACAAAATAGCATTGTACCTGCCTGTTACACAAAAGGAAATTGTATGTTTTTACAAAAATTATACTGTTCAGGTGGGTTGGAGCAATTGTAATGTGACCGTTCCTTACAAATGTTATATCAAAGCTAATAATGCAGGTTATATTTGTAATACAAACTATGACTCATATTTTGAATTAATGCACAAAATGGTTGATAAAGTACAACGTAATCCTGTTCTATTTAAACAACTCTCTATCATTAATAAGAAAATGTTTCATGCAGGGCAAGCATATATTAATACTAAAGTAGAGAATTGTTATTTTCTGTGTGAAAAAAAGGCATACAAATGGTTACCTGAGAACTGGTCTGGCAGTTGTTTTTTGGGTTACCTAGTTCCGGTCATACGACACACTGCAGTTTTGCCTCAGGAAAAAATTCAAAATGTCAAAAAGGTCACCAAGAAACCTGAAAATCCAATCAAGAGACCTAAAAATCCAGTGGAACAAATCGAAGCAGGCTGGAAAAACCATAACTCCATAAAAAACAGATAAACTGACGCACATAGACTTGAGTGACACTATTATATCATGGGCGGGTATAGCCCCTGCATATGGCGCAGTAAAATCGATTTGGGAGGTGAGAAAATTGTCCAAACTTCTCAAAGTAATAAGCAATGCAACTTTTTCTGCTCTCGAATTAAAACTGAACGCTATGAAAACTGTGGTGCTTCAAAACCGCATGGCTCTCAACTTCACCCTAGTGGGGAAAGGTGGTATGTGCGCTTTAATAAAAGAGGAGTGCTGTTCGTATATTCCTGACAAACAACATGAGATAAACGACCATCTTGAGGTGATTCAGCAAGTGTCGGCCATGACCAAACCAGGCCCAAACCCACTGATGGATTTTTTCCAGAATTTGTTTGAGGGGTGGGGTAACATCCTAATAAACATCCTGATTGCCATTTGTGTGGGATTACTCCTGTTAGGAGTGTGTGTTTGTTGTGGTATTCCCTGCATAAAAAGATTGATCAAAGATGTTATAGACATGTCAGTTTCTGAGACTTTGTATCAAAGTACATATATATCTATATAAATAAAAATGTAAATGTTCGTTTGTACAAAATCTTAAATCTCCGAAAGTTCTTCACCGATTGCTTTGAAATTTTCACACAATGTTGCATTCGAATACGTGCGTGTTTTTATATACCTACTATTATATAGATGTCACACGTTGCATTCGAATACACGCGTGTTTTTATATACCTACTATGGATTCTATATATTTGTATACAAATATGCAATTTTATATGTTTTTCTTATAACTTTCTTACTTCTTTTTCAGTGCAATTGATCTGCTTTAGTTCATCCAAATAATGCCTTGCAGAAGATCAAACTTAGGATGTCTTACTCGCGGAGTGGAAGCAGTGCGACGAGTAATTGCAAATCAAATTGAGGAAGAACGGGCATCAGCGAATGAGCGAAACAGACAAAGAATGGCTCAAATATGTGCCGAGGAAGCAGCAGAGTGACATACAGCCAGACTTGAAGATGCATGGTTGCGAGCACGGCGATCATGTTCTGCAGCTTCAGATCTGCTTCATTTTCCTCGATCGACACCAGTGGACAAAATAAATGCTTGCCTGAAATACTCTACTTTGTGGCGACATGTAAAGACATTAAAATTAACTACAAATATGTGTGTCCAGCTGCAAAACGATCGATCAGCTGAGATATTCTCACATCAGTTGCTGGAAATTGGGAATGGAAAGGTGCTGGTTGATCTAACCTCAGGACGAATTTCATTGCCTCATAACTTCTGCAATTTAGTGACGTCAAAAGAAGAATTGGTTGAAAAAGTATTTCCCAATATTCAAACCAATTATAAAAATCACGACTGGCTGACTGAACTAGCTATTCTTGCGGCCAAGAACAAAGACGTCTACGAACTTAATATTATTCAGTCTAACATTCAAAGCGAGGCAGTCACATACGAGTCCATTGACGCTGTTGTGGAAGCAGATGAAGCGGTTAATTATTCAACAGAATTTTTGAATTCACTCGATCTGCCAGGGATGCCACCGCACGTACTGCAATCGAAAATCGGCATGCCAATTATCATGTTGCAAAATATCAGCCAGCCACAGCTTTGCAACGGCACGTGGCTTGCAGCAAAAAAATTAATGAGCAATGTCATCGAAGCAACAATCTTGACAGGACCTTTCAAAGGTGAAGATGTCCTCATTCCTCATATTCCTATGATTCCAACGGATATGCCATTTCAGTTTAAGAGATTGCAATTCCCAATTCGATTGGCGTTTGCAATCACCATCAACAAAGCTCAGGGCCAGTCTTTAGAATTGTGCGGTTTAGATCTACACACAGATTGCTTCTCACATGGACAATTATATGTTGCGTGTTCTAGAGTTGGCAAACCAGACAATCTCTATATCTGCACAGACAATGGAACAACAAAAAATATTGTATACCCACAAGCATTGTGAAATTAAACATATTAGAAACGTGCACTTTCTCTTTTCTTTCTTTTCCATTTAACCAGACTGAGCCACAGCAACGCGTGGCCGGGTACAGCTAGTATATATATATATATATATATATATATATATATATATATATATATTTATTTATACGAACAAATGCACACACACACACACACACACACACACACACACACACACACACACACACACACTCACTCACACACACTTTAGTGAAAATAGCATTTCCAGATAAACTGCACCGACTTTTTTGAAGAATACACAACTGTCACTTTAGGCATTTTAGGTAATTTGAGTGAATGGAATTGAAAGATCCTTGACTTATCTTTGTTTTTATTTTGAGATTATGTAACATTAAAGTATTAGAAGACCATTAAGCTATAAGTACAATTGTCAATATGAAGACACATAAAGGGGATTATGAATTTGATCAGGCATAATTATTTTTAAAAATAAACAGGATATTCTCAGTTTTTCCAAGACGTGATAAAGCCAGTCATGACTACTAAGTAGAGACCCCTTCCCTCATGCCAACATTGCTCATAACCTAGGAGTTTTCTTGCTCTCTGTCTCTCTTTTCTTTCTCTCTATCTCTCCACTCCCTGTTTGAGGGTAGGGATCTCCTTCCTATGTTTTTCTCAGGCTCTGTAAAGTACAATGCAAAATGTGTAGATATTAAATCAGGACCACCTATTAACAACAGGCATTTCAAAAAAATATCTTTGTCAATGTACAGTAGCACTATATTACCAACAAAGTCTTTCGAAACTTCTTTTTAATTCAGCAGTATTGTGATAAATGTTAATAATTAATTTTGCTGTGTCTCATAGTTTGAGTCCAATGATTCTGTGATACTAACAGTGTATGTTCCATGTTTTCTCAATAATATATGCTACTTCTCTGTTACCAACAGTGTTCCATCTTTTTTTTATTTGACTGTACAGAATTAAATGATGGTCTTAAATATTATTTTGTATTTTATCTTACAGTTCTTTGTTGGTGTGTGTGTGTGTGTGTGTGTGTGGGTGTGAGTTAAATTGCACATGTTAATTTTTCATTAATTCAAAGTGTAATGCAAAAATTTCACAGACACCATTACATAAGTACAGTTTGGATATTTAAGACAAGCACTTGTTAGCATGGAATAGCACTTTGTTAACATTGTCTTTTCCAGCTTGTAAATGTCAAAACAAAATGCCTCTGCATCTGTCAGAAAAGTACTATAATGACAACTGTTACTTTAATTAAAAATAATTTAAAAAAATGTTAAATGGAATCTGTGTTAAATGCTCATTCTATAAAAAGTCAAACTCAAAGACGCAGACAAAAAGAGTTCAACTCAAAAAGCCTTGAAGACAATAGCACAATACCATGAATCACAAAGAGTTGAATAAAAACAAAAACTGTTTTTTGCAGGAGAACAATATATCATCTCTGAGACTGTAATTCAGAAAAGGCAAATTCACCATTCCCTATTGTTTTGTGATCTCGCACATCTAAAACTGGCAATGTTCATTTTTGAACTCTGGCAATATTTCAAGCACTTGAACTTGAGTGTTTCAGTGCATGAAGGAAACCCATTAAATGTTATTTTTCTATTGCTATAAAGCACGGTGTAAAAATATTACTGCTCCACTTGGGCTCCTAATGTCACTGCTCCAGTATGAAAAATACAGTTTAGTATATCCGAATAGTGCTTATAGTACTTAATACCACAGGACCAGTCTTACCATGATTAGAAATGGCGGAAGGGGACAGGAAGGGACAGAGGTGAAAAGTTGGCACATTGCCCCAAGCACAAAATTCCTGTGTTACAGCTTTCTTACAGCTTTGTCCTTTAAGCCTGAACACCTTTGGCATGCTACAGTTCTTCATAACACAAGGCAGGAAGTTCTGAATGTTGGTCTTTGTGACAGAGTGAAAGAGAATATTGTAATGATGGCAGTGAAGTTTCAGAGTTATTCTCAACAAATGAAGACTCTGCTATGAATTTGTTGCATGTTCTTCATGAGGACACAAGCTACCTCAGATTGTTTTAATGGTTGTGTTACTAAATTAAAGAATCAAGCAAAAGACTTGGTAAGTTACATGATTGTTTAGTGTGAGACAGAATTGTGTGTAACTTGTGGTATTAAAAATGACCAGATGAAAGACAGATTGTTAATGGAAGCAGATTTAATGTTAAACAAAGCAACTGTTTACACAACATCTAAATTAGTTTCATCCCTTTTGAAAGAGCTTACAAGACTGGAAATATGAAAAATGAGTAAAAATGAGCCAGGTGAGTCGTAAAAAGCAAGAAAATCATGATAAGTAGGTAAGATGTTTTGTGTAAGTTGTGGATATAAGAATGATCAAAAGTGAAGTTCTGCAATTAGTCAAGCTTGGCTGATTGTGAAGATTAGAATGCACCATATCAGTTTGTGTAGATATGGGCCCGTTATGGGCACTGTTGATTTGACTAACATCTTCATGTGGCTGTCAATTAAGTATGATGGATCCATGTTTTCATTTAACTGTTTAGTCACCTGATGGTTCTTCTTAGAGACAGGTTAGGCCATGTCTCCTGACTGTGTAAAATTTGCATGTCACTAATTCTGAAACCTGTTTTTGCCCTGTCCCTCAAAACATTTTTGATTTACTGGTAAATAAACAGTCAGCAGTGTCAGACATTAGAGATTTACACTGCATATTGTTCAGGAGATGCATGTCAATTCAAAAGTTGTTGTTTTCGGTAATCACTATTGTCCTCATTCCATACCCCTCAACTTCTTTGCTCAAGAATTCTGGACAAAGCCAAAAAATGTTTGATTCTCAGATAAATCGCCACTGATAGTAATGCCAGACAGAGTTTTACACTCTTTGTTGTTCAGAAACTGCATGTTGACACAAAACCTACTGTTCTCAGGAATTACTAGCCTGATGATATACCTTTCAAATTCTTTGCTTGTGAATTCAGCACAGAGCAAAAAATAATCAAAATCTGGAAAGATTTTTAAATATTACTATAATGCACTTAACAGAATGTGGGTTTTATATGAACGCACACTTATAAGAAGTGTAAAACTCTAATTTCCAGCATTACTGACTAACTACAATTCTCGGCAATTTACCAGAAAATCAAAAAATTTACAGGGGGCAAGGTGAAAAGATGAGGCAAGCCGAGGGCAGTTGAAATATATTCCTTCTTATTGTGTCATCATAAAACATTGCTCAGTTCACAAAAACTGTTCTGAATAAAGAACTTTTTAAATGAATGACAATCATTTCTGGAGATGTGTCTTAGTCCACGTCACATTGGGGGTGACAACTTGCTACTGCACATCCCAGTGTGCCCTAATATACACAATCACCCAAGTGTGCAGATGCAAAGGAATTTTTTTAGGCATTGTAAAATGTGAGACATTAATCTGAAGTGAAAAATACATGTGGTAAAACACAGCCATGAAAAATGATTTGTTTATTTATTCAATTACTTAAAATATTTACATGTTTAATTACAAGGTACTTTGCAATTAAAATATATAGAAGAAGAAGAAAGTCAAAACATCACAAATAGTAAATATTTAGCCCAGGCATAATAAAAAAGTAATATTAAAATATCTCTCAGGAATTCAGAATAAGATATATGCTTGCATTCATATAAGCACTTCTGAATGCTTGACAGTTTAGGGCCTCCTAAAACAGGCCTCTGAGTTGTAAGCCATAGTAAGAGAAAGTAGCTGATTCCAAAAGACCAGTGCCAAATAGGCAAAGGACAAGTATTCAGACCAATCAGGATGGACCATTGGAGCAACTAGAAACCCCTGTCCTGATGATGTCAGAGCCTGACCAGAACACTGGGCACTCAACAGGTCTTTCAAATAAATAGAACTTAGAATGTTTAGGGCTTTGCAAGTCAATAATAGATTGTATCTGGTCTAGTAGTGGCAAGAAACTATTGCAAATCCCAAAAGAGAAGTGTAATGTTACAGTTACAAAAGGAACCTATTAGTAACCTAGCCACATAAGTTTGTGCTCTCTTAAGTCATGTCTAGTCAGCAAGTGAGATCCCAACTTACAATCTGTTGTGATAACCTCAATGAAATAATACAAGAGATGACTCATGGTAGCACTTTTTGTGACTGATCTGAGTTGAGCCTGAAAATGGTCCGTTGGATCAGTGTTCTACTCTAGTAAACAAATTACAAACAGATAAGTAAATAAAATAATATTAGTAAATGAAAGAACATTACAGATCTGAGCAATATTTTTCAGGTGGATGTATGATGTCTTCACAATGGTCAACACATGACATCTCAGTGTAAGCTTACAATCAAAAAGGGCACTAAGATCATGGACTTTTACAAAAATTATAGTTACTTCTTCAGCAAATGATAAAAGGGGAGAAGATAGGAAATGGAGATGGACATGTAATGACATAAATCAGTATCACCTCAACCTTTACATGTTTAGTTTCAAATGATTCTTAGATAACCAATGTAGACTCAACCCCAAACAGTCTTCTAATGATGTAAAATCTGATTTAGAATACTGAATGACAGAGAAGAAGATATGAATATCACCAGCATAAGACTGATAGGAAATGCTTCTCCTTCTGTGAGTCTCCCTCTGGTGAAGCAAATATCATAATAACAAAGGTGCCAAAATTAAAGCCTCTAGGACCCCACATTTTAGATGGTAGCTTCCAAGGTAATTTAATCCTGACACATCCTTCTGGATTCAGCTCAAGGTGCAAAAGGCAAACCATTAGACCACAACTTAAGACAACCATAGCAGATTAACTTGCAATGTCAAATGTACCCATGAAGACCAAGACCAAATATAAATTTTAATTTTTCACAATCAGCAAGTTACTGATACTTGAATGAGGGTTGTTTAGGAACAGTTTAGTATCTTCTGCAAAAATCCACTGCAGCTTTTATCTGAAGCAATTTTGGAAATGAGCCCCTGATGTTGGCAACCTTAATCACAAAATAGAAAAAAAAAGTGACATCCTAACAATGAAAGGTAGAACAACCTTTTCCAAGCAGTAAAACAGGCTAGGCTGCACAGTTCACCTGCATAATCTTTCATCTTTTTGCTTCTTCGGAATAGTTCTAAAACAGCAGAATCTTGCCTCTGCTAGATGAAGCTTGATATTTTTATGTGCCAGTCCTATTTATAGTTCTGTAAAACGTTACAACTTCTAGCTTCTCAAGCTGTAAAAATATTGCAACTATAATCTGTTACAATATGTATGTTCCTGCCTTGTGGCTCAGGCCATGGCTGAAAACCATCAATGTGACCAATTGACTTACTCAGCTAATGAATGTAAAATAAATAAACAAAACATCTTTGGATGACTTGCTAATGCAGAAATCACACTGAACAATAAAACTGCCTTCTTATGTGACATTTCTGTCTGCCAAATACTGTATCAAAGTATGTTTATTATTTAAAAGGCATACCATTCAACAATGGTAGTCCAGCCTTTGTCCAGTTCTCTAGATTATTCTGCACTCCATTGTCAAATCATATCTTTTGATGAGTGATAGAACTTGGGTGTCCACAAGCTGGGGCCATGACATCCACTGTATCCATCATGGCATTACGTTTTGTCACAATTAGATAATCAGGGTCATTAGTACTGTCCATGTCAAGGAGCTGGCTGTGTATGAGTGATAATATATCACTTGTTATAGAGCTCATATCCTTACATGTAACAAGATCTGCATCAGATGACATTATTTGTTAAAGTCTGAGTCCAAAGTAAATCAGGTAAGGATCTGCCAAAGACAATGGTTCCACAACCAGAGGGCTTTTAAACTGACTTGGAAGATTAAGTCCAAGGAATGTCCAAACTTTTGATTAACAGTGGAAATTACCTGAGTGAAGTCAAGGCTGTCAAAAAATGTAAATGTTCCATGGTAGGTTTGCATGTTTTCTCATCCCAAGCACTGGCATCCCTCTAGACAAATCCGTCATGTGGATCATAGGGTTCTCAAGCTGCATGAGGCTAGCACACTCAGCTGAGTACTCTAACCTCTAAAGCAAAAATAGTCTGTCAGAGATACTAAGAATACATTGCAGTAGTTTCACTCATCCCACATCATACTGCATCGAGGGCTCTGTGTTACCCACACATAAACAGGAAGACTATAAATGAAGTCTGTAGTTCATCCCTGCTCAAGGATAAAGCCAAAGCTGTTGGTCATTCAAAACTTAACGCAGTTTAAATTTAGATTACCACTCAAACAACTCATGAATCCCTCTAGTGGTACTGTAAAATCTTAGGTTGTGAATTATATGAGGGACTAGCAGAATAGCCACCATTAAATGCAGTCTGATATTTTCATCCTTCCAGGTCTCCATGATAAATGTTTGACTGACTATATGAAGGACGTCAGAAGTAATTCCTGTCTTGTTACTAATTCAGCTGCCATTATCTAATACAACCCGAGTATGTCTGCAAGTATAAGATGTTAAATGTCAGAATGCAACTCTGAGAGAATCTGGGCTGCAACACTAAGAACAAATTATCAAAGTTCACCAGAAACTATATACAACTACAGAACATAATGTAATGTCTACTCAGATGTTTAACTCATGAGTACCTAAATACCTGGACATCTCTAAAACATTTAATCCTGTATCCCATCAACTAGTGCTTAAGAGGCTGCTTGACTTAACATTTCAGCTCCTCATCACTGAACAGATTTGCTATCTATTTAGCCAATCACTCTCAGTCAGTTTGTTGGAATGATACCTACTCTTCATTTATTACTAAATTTGTAGGTGTCCATCAAGGGTCCATTCTTGGTCATCTGTCATTTAACATTGTTTTCAATACAATGCATAAAGTAATACTTACCATCTTCATAATTCAGTGCACAGATGATTCTGCTCTGCAAACACTTCCACTGAATGCCAGTGAACTCCACCAACACTCCCAACTAGTATACAATAAACTATACGCATGGTTGACTGAATCTGAATTAATATCACATGCTAAAAGCAATGCATTTTACAACTAATGTAATCTGTAAAAACACACCATAACTAACCATTATATCCAAAAACAACATTAGAACAGGTAGAGCAAACAAAACATCTATAGGTAATTATAGACAGCAGTTCAAAATGTGATCATCACATCAACTACATGGTGTCAAAAATTAACACAAAATGTGCCATGCTACACAAAATCAAACTGTATTTAGCTCCTAAAGCCAACGATTCAAACACCACTACTTCTAATTACTTCTAACACTATTATATACTTCTCCTGTATTAACTAACATCCACTAAATACTATTAAATAAACTAGAGACATTTTATTAAAAACATCTAAATTTGCTTCAGACCTACTCAACAAAACCCAAAATTGTATTGCATTTCACAAAGTATGGTGACTAGACCTCCAGTATTCCATCACAGTCAGCGAAATTAAAACAACACACCATAGATTATATAATTCATATATATCCTGTGAAACTTGCTCTGTAGATATATTCCAACAAGACAATTTGCGGCCCAACATTTAAATCAATTACTCGGTAACAAACCCAGTAATCATTTTGGTGATTCCCTTTATTCCTTTTATGTACCCAAGCTACAGAATTCAGTTCCTTCTGAACTAGGAGGAGAATCATAAGTAAATCAGTTTCTGCAGAAACTAAAACTTCATCGGTCCTTATCATGAACCTGAAAGCCAAAATATACTCTTAACATTAACTAAGACAATTTGTATGATACTAATCTATTTCTTACCCTGTCCTCCTCCTCTTTCACCTTTCCCAACCCTTCCCATTTCTACCACTTCTCTCTTCTAATTCAGTTTAAATATAATACATTTTTCTAATCATATGAATCCCTTTTATACACTGTTGACCTGTAAACATTTTAATGCTTTGTGTTATTCTCTGAATAAACCATTATCCTACAATCAGTGTAATTGTTTTTTAGAAATGTGATTATATTAAACATAATGTTGGCCTATAATCAATGTGTTATGTTTTTTTTTCTTAGTAACTTTGGGCTTTTCTTCTCAGGACTCTGTGGAAAAGGGGTGAACAGCCCATTTGGACTATCCTGTTTACCAAATGCAAGTAAATAATTAATAAATTAAATAAATAAATCTGGTACAAGAAATACTGAAACAAAATAAGTCAAGACATAGACATGCCAGGCTTCCTGATAATCTGAAAGGAGATAGTTTGAAAATTCATTAGTGTTCCAGGAAGAAGAAACTAAAAGTTGCCACTGCATTTAAATGTGCCAATGTGGCTCATTTGACAGGGTGTTAGCCTGAAGATGTAAAGGTTTCTGGTTCAATCTTGGGTTTTGGCAGCGATTCCTTTCTTCATCTATAGAGTAAAAAAATGCTGTTTTGGTGCTGCGGTTAAGCAATGGACTCCCAAATACAGGTACACGAGTTTGAGACCCACTGACCCAAATTGTTGGTCTCTCACTTAGCACAAAGGATTAAGACTATGAGCAGTTAACAAGCTCCTTCCTATGGTGCAGCATTTGATTCCTTTAGCCACAATTTGCCTACTGTGTGACTCTAATCAAATCACTTAGGCATACAGTGCAGTGGGGCCCTTGGGAAATTATGCTCCTCAATGGTCTCCTGGGCTGCATGCTTTGTAACTCGTAATAATAATAATAATTATTATTATTATTGTTATTTAACTAATTGGGCCCTCTGGATACACAATTCCTTTTCATGGGCAACCCAAAGGCAAAGTCTGATTAAGTGACTTACTCAAGGTCACACAGTAGGCAAACAATGACAGAGGGACTCAAACCCTGTTTAGGAAATAGAGGTCAGATCATTAACTCTCTGTGCAACTGCCTGGAAACAGAACTGCCAACAAACTTTAAGATTTAATTGTGTGCTTGTTTTCTTGTAGCTCTATTGTACACCTGTTTTTGTACATACTTTATTGGATAATGATATGCCTTTTTTGTGAGATTTTCTCTACATAATTATTTGATAATTATGTACTTTGTTTGATGACTCCCTATTCTAATTAATACATTGCCTTCACTTGGTCTGGACAATACTGCTGTACAATGGTTTAGTTCCTACCTATCCGGTAGAAAACAAGCAGTTTTATGGCAGACCAAACTCTCTAAGTTACTACCCAATGCATTGGGAGTCCCACAAGGATCTATTTTAGGGCCGCTATTATTTTCCATCTTTATCAATGATCTGCATACAGTTATTCCTAATGCCAGTTGCATACAATATGCAGATGATTCTACGTTAATTTGCTCTGGTACAACCCCCTCAGATCTACAATTGTTAACCCAGTCTACTTTCAGCAAAATAGAACACTGGCTCTCCAATCGGGCCTGATTCTTAATCCTAAAAAACTAAAATGTTGTTGTTTCTTCCAACAAAAGGTCCTGCCCCATCAATTTTACTATCCAAGCTAAGGATGGGACCATAATTTCTCCAGACCTCTCAACAAAATTACTAGGGGTAACCATAGATAACAAACTAAAATATGATATACATGTAAACCAAATGATCAAGACCATTAATAAGAAACTGGGCTCCTTATATAGAATAAATAGCTTCTTGACCCCTCAAGCTAAAATGGCCATTGCCCAGACTCACCTTCTCTCATCACTCCTGTACTCATCCCCCTTACTTCACAACATAAGTAAAACCGTCATGAACAAACTCTCTAACTGCTACAATCATATTGCTAGGTTTGTTACTGGGTCACCATATAGGACCCATCATTGTACCAACTTAGCCAAGCTCAACTGGTCTGAGCTTCCTACCCTTATTTCTTTCAACCTACTAGTCCTTACACACAAAATTATATATAACCCTGAATATGCTCCTTCCCTCAAAATGCTGCTTCCTCTTTGTAACAATCCACGCCCATTGAGGTCATCCAACCGTCTCCTAATCCAAACATTCAAAACTAATAACTCTGCTGGTGACTCCCTTCTCAACAACGTTGCAGGTAAAATTTGGAACAAACTTCCCCATGATATTATATCTATGTCTACTTTAAGTCAATTCAAAGCTAAGCTAAAACACATCTGGGTTCAATGCGAAATT
The DNA here is from genome assembly GCF_019279795.1 of Protopterus annectens. NCBI lineage: Eukaryota > Metazoa > Chordata > Ceratodontiformes > Protopteridae > Protopterus > Protopterus annectens. The sequence goes on from NC_056740.1 coordinate 280,801,439, forward strand.
GTCACTGCCTAAATCCGGGATAGTTAACCTTCGGCTAGACTAACAGTCATCACACATGACTCTCCTACTTCTCCTTACTATCCTAAATCCTCTCCCTTTTTAGATAAATTATAAAGAACAACATATGTTCTAACTTTGAATGTAAAATATACTTCACTGTTATTCAAATTGTTTTTTTGTTACCTATGTTTGGAGCTTTTCTCCCCGGGCCTCCGCTGAAAATGGACATGTATCCAGTCGGATCCTCCCGGTCAACAAATGTAAAATAAAAAATAAAAATAAAATAAAATGACTCCAGTCCTGGGTTATAGCTGAAAATTGTCTTTGGACCAGTTTATTTACCCATTTAACAAAGTTAAAATATATAAAAAAGAAGTAATTGTGAAGACGTAATCAGCCAAGATTGTTTGTTGCCCATACTACCAATGGAAAAGTTATAAAAAGCAGGACATTTTTGATCAGTATGAAGATGTCTCAATTTCAGACAAACTGCTTTCTCCGAGATGTTTCTAAAAGTGCAGAAATATTCAAACAACTGTTGAGAGAGACATCCAGTGAGATATCACCAGCAGACATTTACTGATGTGGTTGCAAAACTAAAAAATTCCCTGAACTGATAAGAATTATCTAAAATGAAATTTTTATTATATCACCATAAGATGTTTTATAAGGCATTCTGGCCCCAGAATTCTTTAGATATGGAACATTACTTAAAAAGCAATTTGTATATGCTAATAGCTCAGGAGCTAACAAGTAGCAATATTTGTTATCAAAAAAGATTTAGTGATTCATTCATTCTCTGATTAAGTAATAGTGCAGTTCAGGGTTGTAGGGGAATGAGGAGTCAGAACCTATCTTCGCATTCAGTGGGTACAATGTAGATAAAGAAATTTTGCATGGTGGGTCAGTCCACTGCAGTATGCACACACACACACACACACACACACACACACACACACACACACACACACACACACACGCACACACACAGAGACACACACACACACACATGCACGCACATGCACACACACACACACACACACACACACACACACACACACACACACACACACACACACACACACACACACACACACACACACACTATCTTTGAGTATTTATACAAATAAAAAATTGCTAAATGTTTTAATGTGTTGTTTATATAAGTATAATATATTGGATTATTTGTGTTTTAAATAACATTTCTTTAACCATCCATCCTTTACCCTTTTTCCACATGGGGTCAGGGTGTCAATTCAACAGTGACAATCATCTTGAGCCAAGGTTTACACCACCAGGTGGCTAGCCCTGCTGCATAGTTCATCCACACCACTCACACACATGGGCATTTTAGAGTGTCTAATCAGAGGAAACCCATGTGACCACAGGGAGAACATGCAAACTCCATACAGAAGGCACCCCGGCCAAGAATCAAACCAGAGAATCTCTTGCTGTGAAATGACAACATTAACAGCTGCACCACCATGGCCACCCCTAACAGCCACTTCATATTATTATTCAAGATGTGTGCATGCTGTATAGTGCTATAAACCTGCACCGTGCAGAGGTGAACTTCTAAACATTAACTACTTGATTTATAATAAGTTTTTCAAAGGCAAACAATGTTATTTTTCCCCAGACAACAGTGTTATTTTTCCCCAGACACTATGACTAGAATGCCAGAAATGTCAAGTTAGGTGGCACCAGGAAAAAGTGAAGGAAGAGGTATAGGAACAATGGAAACAAAAGGAACAGACATGCAGTTTTGTTGGTGACATTTCTTGTATTTCTCCAAGGATTATGTTTTTTTGCACATAACAATAATGGTGCAAGGCATATTAAGCTGGCATCATTTCAACATAACAGACCTCAGAAACTGCATGAGGAAAATAAAGTTGCCAAGAATCTGTTGGGCCACTTCCAGTTAATCCACCAAAAATAGCACCCACATCTGTACGTGTACCAAAGGCAAAATCTGTCTCTAACAAAGAGAAGGTGAAAAAATGCAATTTGTATTTCTTCACTGTAATTCAGATACAGCAGTCATGGGAATAATCCTTATGTGTTTCAGTTTGACTTGACTCCCTCTGAATATTATCCTTTAAAGTACAGTGTTCCAACTAGCTGGCTACAAGCCCAGTTTTATACAGAAGCTGCTGTAACTCCACATCTTTTTTTCTTGGGAAACCAGATATTTCTCTTTAATCTGACCCCTCCTCCCATTTAGTTTATAATCAGTAGTGTATACTTTTGTTCCATGTAAGGAGCCCGTTTGAAATGTATAAAGTAACACATACATAGCATCCTTCGGGCTGTAAATTAGAGCACTAATATTTAGTTTGGCAATAGCAAAAATTGCAGATAACTGCAGTACTTACTACTGATGGCTTCAGTCATAGAAGCAAAGCTTAAAACATCAGTAGTTCGCATATAAATAAATACTCATATTTAAAGATATCCAACTAATAGTGTTCGAGAAAACTTTGTGTAATTTAAGTATAAAGCAAAATCCAGCATGGCTAACAAAGGAGAAAAAGTGAACTCTGTGTTGACTCCTTACTGTTGATTCTATCATCCCTTAAAGACCTATGAGTCTTCATTGTAAAGGTACAGCTAAGGCACTGCAACACCCATAGATAAAACTCTGACACACACACACACACGCACACACGCACACACGCACACACACACACACACACACACACACACACACACACACACACACACACACTAAAAAAGGTCACATTTTCTGGATTCTTGACATTATTTTCTGTTTACCAGATGTTACATGACAAAAGTACTGTAGGCACATGTATAGAACTACACATACATGTGTATGTGCTATCACATGCGATTCGACACAGTGATAGAATGTGCATGTGTCAGGGGTAAAAATATAGAGGTCTGACAGTATCAATCCCTTTACATTATGTTTTGAATTATTGTAGCACACAAAAGAAATGTCACGCATTGTGTGATGAGATAATTCAGGTTTCACCCTATTCCCACTTACGTACCTCTCAAATGTATTTTGCAGAAGGTCCAGAATTTTGCCTCATATTTTTGGTCCGTTTTTCATAAAATTGTGGTTTTCTGGAAAATTAGTGGCAAATCATTAAATGTAGGTGTGAGTGTGAATGGGAGTGCCTTCTTTGAAGGTTGGTCTGGCAACTCAGCACCGCAAAAATCCACTGCCAATCATGAGAGGACCGGAGTTCTACTGTGGCGACCCCTAACCGGGAAAAGATGAAAGACTTTAACTTGGCTGCTTTCCAAGCTCCATTAAAGAAGAACTGCATCAAAAAACTGAAAAAAATGTTTTTAGTATATCTTGAAATTTTCGGCTTTACTGAGTTCTCTGTATCAGTATGAGTTGTCATTACTGTTTTCTACCTTGTTATACCCAAAATGTCCTGAAAAGGGGGCTGCTATGCATTTTGTTTTTAGTCAAGGTTTTTGCCTCCCTGATATCATTGTATAGGGACAGAGAAGGAGCAGTCCGATAAAAGGGTCATTTACTGTAGCTCCCTCACTTCCTACAAATTGCTAATTTTTGACTGTCAGCGATAGCCTGTTATTTTTTTTTTTCGTAATTTTGCTTCATTTGATTTTTATTAGTGGCCACCTATGATACAACATTTTAAGGAATGTCAGATCTGAAAAAGTAGCTGAGTTATTTGCACTTTTAAACTACAACTGCAGTTCAGTGTCAAAGTGTGAGGACTAGAGACCTGAATTTTGTCTGTGACTTGAACAAAACATACTAGATACAGATATGTGTCCCAGAGACTGCCCCTGCAATGGAACATGCTTCCTATCCATGTGAGGCTAGGTTCATCTCTAGACCAGTGGAGGAGTAATAGGAAATTTACACCGGGTCTGACATCAATGTCCCTTATAGACAGAAGTAGCTTATAAATGCCTGGCCCTCAATGTCCTGTTTGGGTACAAGACATCATTATTCTTTCGAAAAAACTTTACTAGGCTTAAAAAGCCCCCCCCCCCAGGTCGTTAGCCTAGTAACAATCTATGAATCTGGCCCTATGTTTAATGAGTCTTATGTTATTTTTGTCAAATGGCTCTTCAGTGAATAGCCATTCGTCAAACGCCTATTCAGAGAAGCTGCTCTTCAAAGTCAAAGTCAAAGTAAACTTTATTGTCATACAGATAAAAGTGTGCATCACTGCATGACATTTTGATACTCAGGCTCATACCGTAAGAATGACAGTTTACAGAAGGAAGATAGATTAAATTAAATAGTTTAAAAATACAAAAAATAGAAATCAAAATAAGATACTAATAATAAATACAGAAAAAAATTGAAAGCTTTTTACAGCAGAAACAAAAACAAATACAACAACAGGAATAGACTTACTATAAATATAAGGACATATAACAAACAGTACTATAAATAAATAAAGAGGCACACATGTAAAAAACATACCCACCACCAATATATGCCATAAACTTGTTTACAGTTTTCATAGTGCAGATACAGACGTGTAAAGTGAGCTATGTAGAGTTATGTAAATAACAATGACATATTGCGCATAAATAATGTTTTACCCATGTAGCAGGTTAGGCTATGGGTTTGTTGTTCAGCAGTCTGATAGCATATGGGAAGAAGCTGCTATGGAATCTGGATGTCCTGCATTTAATGCTTCTGTAGCGCTTCCTTGTTCGCAGGAGTTTGAACAGTCCATAAGATGGATGGTATATATCCCTCAATAGTTTTCGGACTCTATCATCGTATCTGTTTGAATATATGTACTGTAGGGATTGGAGGTTGGAGCCAATGATTTTTGTGGCCTGTTTAATTATCTTATCCAGTGCCTTTCAATCAGCTGGAGAGCAATTTCCATACCAGACAATGATGCTGTTTGTTAGTACGCCCTCAGTCGTGGCTCTGTAGAAGGTAAGTAGGACCTGTGTGGGGAAGTTATCTCAAGTCTCCTAAGGAAGTGGAGATGTTGTAAGGCTCTCTTTATAAAGTAGGAAGTGTCTGTGGCCCAACTTAGGTCTTGCGAGATATGTACCCTTAGGAATTTGGTGCAATTTACTCTCTCCACTGTGGCACCTTTGATGATGATAGGGGTGTGTGGCTTATTTTCCTTCCTAAAATCGATGATGAATTCCTTGGTATTCCCAACATTTAGTGCTAAGTTGTTGTCAGTGCGCCAATGAACAAGCTGGTTCACCTCCTCCCTGTAGCTACCTCCCCTTGTCTTCCTTCTTGATAAGGTCGATTACTGTGGTGTCATCTGCAAATTTGATGATTCTGTTTGACTGACGCATAGCTGTGCAGTCATGTGTTAGAACTGTTAAAAGAAGTGGACTGAGTAGGCAAACTTGTGGGACCTCGGTGTTTAGGGTGATGCTGTTTGAGTGATGTTTTCCAGCTCGAACTATTTGTGGCCTTTTAGTCAGGAAGTTGAGGATCCAGTTGCATATTTTGTTTTCTATGCCTAGATTACGCAGTTTAGACAGCAGTTGCTGTGAAATTACCGTATTGAAGGCATAGCTGAAGTCTATGAACAGCATGTGTACATAACAGTTCTTATTTTCCAGGTTGTCCAAGGTGTGATGAAGTGTTAAGGGTATGGAATCCGCAGTAGAAGATTTTGGCCTGTATGCGAATTGTAAAGAATCAAATGTAGCAGGTAGGCAGGATGTTATATGATCCTTGACCATTTTTTCAAAACACTTCATCACTATGAAGTAAGTGCAATTTGGTTTCACCGAACTGCAAATTTTAAGTAGGGTAAACAAGTGGTTGGCCAATGAAGTGACCACAATAAATAAATAAATAAAATGTAAAACCTGCCAATGTGGGGGGGGCAGCATTCCCCACACCCCCCTAACTAAATATACCAACTATGAGATCACACTACAGCAGGGAAAAGGGCAAATTCCAGATGGTGGCCAACTGCTGATTTGCCCTAGGTAAAATTCGACATTCAGTGAAGAACGGCTTCACTGAATAGGTGTTCAACGAATGGCTATTCACTGAATAGCCATTCAACTAAATAATATAGAGCCCTGTTTAATAGTTATTAGGCTGAGAGCTCTTGTGTTGCACTTACATTTTAATACCTGAAGTTAGAATTTGTGTCTTTGATGTTAGTCACCCCTCAACTCATTGTCTTGTCTCAATCAAGCATTGCATAAAATGCAAAACTGCTATAATAAACATCGCAAGAAGATAACAGCACTTTTACAGAAAAAATGAAAATCAAATATAAACAGAAAATCAGTAGAGTAAGATGAACATGTTTCCTTCTGTGTAACACTGTTAAGGTTTGATTAAAGTGAAAGCCTACTAATTTGTGATAAGATAAAAAAAGAATGTGTGAGTGTAGTTTTCTTGTTCATTTACATCTGAAAACTAAGCATGAAACTGTTGTGTTTGTTCGGACTCAGAACTATAGCTCCAGGTTGCACCATTTCTTTGGTGTGATGCTGGTAATTTGTGAGTGATAAGGCACATTTAATTACCAATATTTAAGAGACATCATTTTTAATGGTTCTGTAGTTAAGAGTTAATGATCTAATGATAGACTTCCGGGTCGCCTTTACTTTTAGTGTATTACAGCATATAGTTCCCAGCATGAGTGGGGGTGATGTGGATGCCTGCCTTCAAGAATGTGAACTTCGTTGGATAGTCAGATTTAGAGCAGATAAAGTTCCTGGTCTAAATGACAAGGTACAAGTCAAACCACTATTACGTAAAAAAATATTATTTAGATCTTGATAGTTAATTATATTACCAAAATATATTTTTAAAAAGTTTTTATTATATTTTTGTATATTGTGTGTAGTTATACAGTTCTTGACTTCATGTCTTTGGTATATGCTTACACTTATATGTTTGTAGACATATATACTTTTTAATTATTTGAAATTTAGCTATGCATTGTTAGTGATGTCACTAATTGTTGCACCTGATTTTAGTGTTTGATTGAGCCTATTAGCTTGAACTTGTTAGTATATAAGGTAACTGCATTTTAATTTAAGCGTTAGAGTTTGACAAAGCCTTTGGGTGAAAGCGCTTACTTTTGCTAGCTAATAAATTATTTTTGGATTATAAAGAGATCGTTTTTCATTCTTGAAGTCCTTGGTGCCTCAGGAAGTTTGTGGCCGTTTTCTGACCTGCATGGGGATTATTTATTTGTTATTATCAGCAACTTTGGATGCAGGAAAGTTAATCCCTCTTCTGGTTTTGTGTATTTTGACATTTTATCTAATCTTCGTATACCATTTGAGGGAGATGGCTGCAAGTGAGACTGACGTTAATGTAGAACTACCTTACAGAATGGCGGAACCAGAATTGGCGACCCGGAAGTCTATCCGCTTTCAGAACTGTTTGGCTGCTACGGAGAACTTGCTTTTGTGCTATGAGCCAGATTTTCGAGAGGACAACGTTAATGATGCAGCGGACATGGGAACAGACCTGAATAGGTTGGAACTAGATTTCATCAAACTGAAGAAATTACAACTGCAACGGCAACATTTTGAAGCCTGCATTGAGAAACGCGTTGTCCCTCGTGGCCTACGCGTTCTCAAGATGCCAACTTCAGGTAATGCCTTTCCAGAGCTGTTAATTAAGTGGCAGCAGCTTAATTTAGAATTAAGCTACAATTATATGAAACTTCTCAATGAGTTTCATTTAAGTGAAGAAGAGTCACTACGTAGAAATGTGAATGAACAATATAGTAAGTTTTTAACTAAACATAACAGCTCTAAAGCTTTGTCTGGTCTAGATAGACTATTGGACAATGTGCAGTTATTCGAAAAGCGTTTACTTGAACAGAAAAGAAACAAGTTAATGAGAGATATTAAAGATTTCCGTGTTGGTCATGTCTTCACTTGGCCATGCTTCAATGATGGACAATCTAATGGACAAAATATGAGGAATGGACTTAATGAAACTGTGCATGACAATCCCACAGCAGTTACTGTTGTAGGTGACAATGCTGAACCTATTAGCAATGTTAACGAGGGTTCTGATATTAACACAAGGAATGTACGTGTAACTAATATTAATAGTTCTGATGATAGTTCTGAGAAGATGGTAACAGCATGTGATATACCAGCTGAAGGTTCTAATCATACAGTCAAGGATAATAGTACTGTTACATCAATTATTAGTAATGAACCGGTGATTAGGAAGAAAACCCACACTGAAAAAACTTTGTTTCCTGTAACAGATGTAAGACCCTCTGTGTTTACCCCTTTCCCCATAGCCAATACTTTGCATTTAGGGAGACGGAGATCTCAGAGCAGATGCAGGAACAAACGGAAGGGATCGGGAGGGGAACATTTTGGGCCCACACTGAAGAAAATGTGGGAAAGGGTGGGGGGTCCTTAGTAGTTAATCTCTCAGATAAGATATTGAGTGTTTATGAAGAGGAAGTGTTAAATAAGGGACTTAGTTTCATTCCTACATGTGACAGTGATGTCACTGAGTGAATATTGGATATCTAAATGTTCGTTGGGAAAGTACAGTTAAAATTGGACTTTGGGGGTCAAAGTGATGGTCCAATGGAGGACAGATTAGAGAGATTTCATCCTAATAGGTTATATATACCGTTATTACTTCCTTTACTGGACACATTCTCGAAAATGCTGGAGAATGATCTTTATAAGTATTACACTGAGAAGAAGCAGAATGGTCCTAGTAGTCAGAGATGTAATCTTAGTTATTTACAGAGAAAAGCCCTGAATGATCTCAAGGGTGACCATGATATAACGATCAGACCGGCGGATAAGGGTGGGCCAGTTGTGATCTTAGACACTAAAAAATATATAAATAGTATGAAACTCATGTTAAGTAATGAAGAGTTTTATAAGGTTATTAACTTGGAAGAAATAGGTGCAAAGGTGTTTCAAGTGTATGATACATTGGATGATTTATATCAGAGTCGTATTATTTCTGAAAACCTTTTAAAATATTTAAAAGTATGTAATCCTTTGATACCCATAATTCAGGGTCTTCCAAAGATACACAAGTCCTTGCTAGAACCACCCATGCGACCTATAGTTGCCGGACGAGGGTGGCTCACTGAGCCCTTCTCAATTTTGCTTGAATCCTTTTTGAGACCATTAGTTGAAGCAAATGAATACACACTGAAAGACAGCAAGCAGTTTTTGCTTGATCTCTATGAATATACTAAGTCTTTGGAACAACATGAGCCATATATTCTTGTAACACTGGATGTAGTAAGTTTATTTACTGTAATTCCCAATCATGAGGGTATGTTAAGATTTCAGCATTATCTAAGAAATAATTCAGAATTTGATAATGACACCATAGATATTCTTTCTTTGTTCTTGGAAATTGTGCTTGAAAATAATGTGTTTATTTTTGATGAAGAAACATACATACAACTAGATGGCGTAGCTATGGGCACATCATGTGCCAATAGCTACGCCAACATAGTTATGGCGGACTCCCTTTTTCCCCTTGCCACTTTTAAGGAAAATGTTGGTCACTATAGATGTTTTGTAGATGACCTTTTCCTTATTTGGAAGGGAGATGAGGCATCTTTGTTATCATTTGCTAGGAATTTGAATGACCTTACAGGATTCCTTAAATTTACCATGAACTACTCCACTTTGAGCTTGTCTTTTTTACATATTAATATAAATAGATTACCGAGTGGACTATTAAATACTTCAGTGCATAGGAAGTCATGTTTTAGGAACACACTTTTGCATCGACATATCATGCACCCTAGATTCGTGTTTGAGAATATAATGAAGGGACAATTTATGAGAGCATCCAGGCTCAACCCATGTCATGCAGGTTACTCCCATGAAATATCTGCTCTCAAAAATAGACTTTTAGAGAGACATTATATTTTTTATGAGATAGATAGAAATATGAAAAGTATAGATCAACTTAGATATGATTTAGCTAGACCCTAGTTTTCTGACTGGAAAGGGATTGACCATGCCAATCCAGTGACCAAAACAGAAGCTGTTAGACTTCCTGTATACTTTACTAGGGATGTAGCTATGATTAGGGATATTGTTAGGAAACATTGGGAAGTTTTGAGCTTAGATGATGAGCTGTTCAGTATAGTAGGATCCAATCCCAACTTTACCTATAAAAACAAACAGAATCTGAGAAGTAAACTTTGCAATCGCCCTACAGTTAAATCTTTAGCCATAGGGAATAATCAATATAATACTTTACCTTGTCAACAGTGCAACCAATGTAAATATATAGATGTTAGTATGAATTTTCTACATCCTATAACTAATATTGAGTACAAATCTAAAACTTGTACATGTTGCACTAGTTCAAATGTAGTATATATTGCTCGCTGCGCTTCCTGCACAGCTTTCTACATAGGAAAACGTGTAAACAACTGAGGGAGCGCATAAGAGAGCATATATATAATATACGAACTGGCTCTGAACATAATGCACTTGCCAAGCATGTTAGAAATATGGGAGCAGAGCATCATTTTACTTTTAGTGTATTACAGCATATAGTTCCCAGCATGAGGGGGGGTGATGTGGATGCCTACCTTCAAGAATGTGAACTTCGTTGGATAGTCAGATTTAGAGCAGATAAAGTTCCTGGTCTAAATGACAAGGTACAAGTCAAACCACTATTATGTAAAAAAAGATTATTTAGATCTTGATAGTTAATTATATTACCAAAATATATTTTTAAAAAGTTTTTAATATATTTTTGTATATTGTGTGTGGTTATACAGTTCTTGACTTCATGTCTTTGGTATATGCTTACACTTATATGTTTGTAGACATATATACTTTTTATTTATTTGAATTTTAGCTATGCATTGTTAGTGATGTCACTAATTGTTGCACCTGATTTTAGTGTTTGATTGAACCTATTAGCTTGAACTTGTTAGTATATAAGGTAACTGCATTTTAATGGAAGCGTTGGAGTTTGACAAAGCCTTTGGGTGAAAGCGCTTACTTTTGCTAGCTAATAAATTATTTTTGGATTATAAAGAGATCATTTTTCATTCTTAAAGTCCTTGGTGCCTGAGGAAGTTTGTGGCCGTTTTCTGACCTGCATGTGGATTATTTATAACATTTACACGTTTGATGATACATTACTACATATTATACATTTTAGATGTTATGAAATTCGATGTTATGGATTTTAGATGTTATGGTCTGGATGTTTTGATTTTAGATGCTATAAGTTTTAGATGTTTTGAAGGGGAATCATAACTAATGCTCGATGACGCATTTCCACAAATTGGAAACAGTCAAGCACAGTTTTGAGAAAGTGCTTTTTCACTGAAAAAGCACTTTCACAAAACTCAAGTAAAAAAAAAAAAAAAACAACAGTAATCATGGTTACGCAGGGGGACAAGACCCCTGCACCCCCAACATGGGGTCTGTACCCCCCCATACCCCCTACCTTTATATTCTCTTATCCCCACTGTGCCACGATCTCAGCAACAGACATTTCCTCATTTTTTTTAAGTACTTTTTTCGGTGAAATAAGTACTTTTGCAAAACTGTGCTCAGCCATTTCTGATTCATGGAAACGTGTCATCGAGCATTAGTCCTAGACCCATATATATATATATATATATATATATATATATATATATATATATATAATGTATGGGTCTATGCCATAAGATCAGAAATTCAAAAGACACAGTCACACAACAGTGGAGAAGGGAAAAATTCCCATGTTAAATATTTTGTGTTTAGATATTTTGGTTTTCAGTCTTAAATTTTTGATCTTACAGCATAGACTCATATATATATATATATATATATATATATATATATATATATATATACACACTCATGCACAAGAGAAGAGAAATATGATCCTTTTTATTATTTAATAATTTAAAGGGTGGTCTACTGAAACCAAAACCTCACATAACATTTGGTATGCTGATTGTAAACACTTCCATTGAGAGCACATACGCAGATACACAAACACATGTGCATGAGTGCACACACACACAAATACATACACACAGTCACACCTCTGCTGTCAGTGGTGTCACTTTTATTCTCTTTCCTTCATTTCTCCCTTCCTGCTGTCATTCTAGCTTTGAGTATCCCTTCTTCTGTCTGTTTGCTTGCCCTTACAGATGATTTATTTTCTCTTTTTTCTGTCATTTATCTTCTAGGGCCTGTCTCAGAAGAATAAGGATGATGAAGTGAGCTGCTAACAGACTTTCAGGCCCTTCTCTGATACTGTTTTTTTCCGTGTGCCAGATGGGCAGACCAGCTTTAATGACCAAATGGCAATATTTGCATTTTTCACTCAAGATATGCTATAACTAAATCTGAAACCGTGAATGGAGTTAATGCATAGATGGCTGTCAGAGAACATATGCATTCACAGAGAGCCCTAAAAATTGGAGATAAGAGTATGTTAAGATGGCTTGTGAGGCCCTCGGTTATTGCTGTGTCAAGAGTTAAGAGTGCCACTGCAGTGTCAAGTCAGATATGTACAGGATGTGAAAGACATGACTAAAGATTAAGCAAGAACACTTGAGTGAGTTTACCCAGTATGTTGTGCCTTAAATATGCCATCAGTAGTACTAGGTTGAAGGAGTGCCAAATTCTTAGCAGGTATATGTCCTTCTTATCTCTAGCTTTCACTCACAGTCTCTTTAAATGTCACTGATTATATGTTGTCTCAAAACTGTCTATATGCATATTACTTTATAATTTAAAAAAAAGTTTAAAACCCAAAGACTAGCACTGTAGCTTTTCAAGGGTGATGATAGCAGTTGCTGTAAAAGCAGGTTACAAGAGATCACTGCATCTGAATAACCCCACGTTTTATACTCTGCAAATTCAGGACAAACAGAGATTATGTGGCTCAGTTGGACTTGATACACAAAATTACTCACATGATAAATGTAGTGACATAAGTATAAGCAACCTCTTAGGACACAATGAAATGTGCTTCACAAGCTTAAAAAGAGAATGTTTCAGCAGACAGCTGTTGCTGATAAAAAAGTTATTTTGGGAGTAGCTCATCCCTGCTAGCAAATGCTGTGCAGCAGACAGGGTGCAAGTACACTGGCATTAACTGGAATGGTGATGAAATGCGCCTTTGATAAAGGGCAGTCAACTTCCTCCTTAAGTGCCATTGAAGACTGACAAAACACTTTGCTCAGTTGCCTAACGCTTTACGGTCACAAACTGACATCATACTAACAGCAACTTATGTGATTTGATTCTGCCTAAATCAATATTTTATCCTTTTGTTTTCTATGTACATGTACATGCATATTCACACAGACACACACACACACACACACACACACACACACACACACACACACACACACACACACATAGTTAAGCCATTGTTGGGCAAAGACAATAGTACAACTAATTGCTGCTGTGAAAAACAGCTGCATTTTAAAATGGTCTGCCATATAAAATAAAAAGATTGTTGCTTATTAACAATATTCAGACTGAAATTATATATCTCATAGGGGACTTGATGTTTAAAGAGCAGTAACTCAGTAAACAAATTCAAGTAGTAATAAATAGTAACAGCTAATAATGGCAAGCATATAAATTCTAGAAGATTCTAGCTCATTAGTTATAGTTGTATACACATGTACACACAATCTCTTTCTTCTATTTCCACTGATCAAAATATTTTAGCTTTTTCAATTCTCCCAGTTTACAAAATCTAATCAATTAAACTTCCTTGCCAGAGGTCTCTAACTCTCATTTCTCCTCACCAGAAAATGAATGTCAAATAATACAATTTTGTTAATATTAGACTACTTTTCTTTCTTTAATGTAATTTTATAGATTACTTTTTCAATACCATTTTATATAAATACAGCATTTGATGCATGTTAAAAAAAATCTTCTTTATTAACAAAACCTGAAATTACCAGGACTCCCATTTAAAAGATGGACTAATTTCACATGCTTCTAATTACATGAAAGATGCATTGCTAAGTTTCCTAGTGCAACTTTTAATTTAATGCAACATTTGGATGTTTGTCAGAATCCTCAAATAGACAATGCAAACACAGTGAATGTGCTTCAAGTTTCATGAAATCTTTACTCTGTTTATAGAAAGAATGGTACTGCATAGATACATGTTGATTCAGAGACAGCATTTAATGTCAAACACATATAGCTCAAGAGCCGTTCACCAAAACTAAATCATTTAACCTTGGAGACAAACTTTTTTGCAGGAGGCAAGCCCCCTTGCACCCCCATGTGGAGGGCATACACACGCCCATAACCCCAAACTTATAAATATCAGCTCTGAGATCACACAGCAGAGGAGAAAGATGAAAATGCCACTGCTGGTGAAAGTAGTTTTCATGAACGGTTCTCAGTCTATTTACCTTCACTGAAACCATGTTCAGTGACTTGACAGGAACCTGTACCATATAACCTATAACTTCAACATTTCCTATATTCGCTTTCTTACTAGTTCTAAAATATGTTTATTTTATATACATTCTGTAGTGTAGTTTGCATTACATTACATTGCATTACAGTGGCTTTAATCATCCAAATATGTCATGAGCAGATGCATTTCTAGCGCAATACTCCCTAGCCAGCTGCCTACAGCCTGCTGCTAGCTAGACAGTCCTGTGTACAACTGTCAGATTTATCATTCAGCCAACGTAATCATAAATGTTTCTTTTATGTATGAGAGTGACTAATACACAATCATATTGGGTGTTGCCAAGGTCCACATTTGTGATTCAGTACAGCAAGTTAATTAAAAAAAAGCATCCTGCACCAATCCTGTTTATTCTCAACCCTCATATTGCTATCTGGTTGACCTGTCACCTGCATAAGTCAGGCACATGCACACTCTGACCTTTTTTTTTTCACTGAGGATGTGAAATAGCATTTTCTGAGGGTTTTTTTGGTTTTGTTTTTTCAAGTTTCCCAAAGTACTTTTACAGAGATATCTGTAATATTGGAGTGTTCCTCTTTTTCATTTTCGTTACTGATTTCTTTTTAAACTCATCTCACTCCCTCCTTGTCACTTTCTTTCCCATCCTTCCAACATCAGCATGGACACAGACTCGATATCTACTGTTGTCTGATTATAAAAAGAAGTGACTTTCCTTATCACTCAGTGGTTGCCCCGGGTTAGTCATATGGATGAAATGAAGCCAATTAAATTTCATTAATACTTTGTAATTAAGTAATTACACATGTCTTATGACAGCTAGCAAGTAATGCAGTTACAGCTCTGCCAAGTGTCACTGCAGTTCATAGGTTCATAGGTTCATAGGAGGTTACTACGCTAGCGGCCCTAAAGCCCTTACAAGCCTAGCTATACTAATCACAGGTTGCCTCAATTGTTCGTGCTTAGATGGTCATAATTCACAGAGCAAGTCTATGATAAACACCGACTACACCTGTCCATGAGGGACATGGGTGCCACCCCAGGGTACATTTGCAGTCTCCCATCCATTTGTCCAGGTTGTGCTTAAATAGGGTCAGTGAGGAGCTCTGCTTCACATGAATTGGAAGTTTATTTCATAGTCGTAATCTCTGGGAGATATATCGGTCTCTCCAGCATGTTCTGTTAATGTCACAGGCTAGGTTAAGATCTCTAGAGTGAGTAACTCTTGTGCCATTTGACTTGTGGATGTGCAGCATATCCATTAGGGCAGGGTCAGAGACTGCCCTGTAGACCAGGCACAAGTTGCCTCTCAGCACCCTATATAATACAGAGTACAGTGACAAGGCTTTCAGTCTATTCAGTAAGTCATGGTTTGGAGGCCCTGTATTTTCTTGGTGAGAAACCTCTGTGATCTCTCCATCTGCTACAGGTGTCTGGTGAGGTACATGGAGAATGGAACATTATACTCTATTAATGATCTGATGAAGGTCAACTACAGTGGAGTTATAATATCCACAGACCTGGATACAATGCCATTGCTTATGAGATGCACAACATAGAAGGCTTTCCTTACCACTGTGGAAACTTAGTGGTCAAAGTTCATATTGCTATCTACCTGTATTCCCAGATTTTGAACCACTGTGTTTGAACTTAGGTGGGTGCTGTCAATATTGTAATTAGCAGGGAATTCTGCTTTGCCAAAGGGGATAATAACGCACTTTTTTGTGTTTCCTTTTAAACCGTGGCATTGGCCCCTGTCATTTATCTGTGTTAGTCCCTCCTGTAATATGTTAACATGATTGGGAGACTCAGTGATGGCATCCAGTTTACAATCATCAGTGAACTTGGTTAGCCAAAGGCCATCTACTTTAGTCTGGACGTACGAGAAACAGATTCCAAACAGTAAAGGGCCCAGTGCAGATCCTTGTGGTACACCATTGGTGACAGGTTAACTGGTAGAGGCGGAGTCACCAACTTTGACAGTATGTGTTCTGTCAGTGAACCAATTGACTACCCATCTAGTGATGTAAGGGTTAATTCCCAGCTTGAAGAGTTTCACAATGATACCTAAGTGGGCGATTGTGTCAAAAGCCTTAGCAAGGTCAAGATAGGCAGTATGCACTGTTTTACCTTCACCTAGGACTTCAGTGACTTTCTTGAAGACGTCTACTAGGTTTAATAAGCATGCTCGACCCTTATCAAAGCAAAACTGAGTTGGTTCTAGAGTTTAAAGGTTACCTATGTCCCTGTTGATAAGGTCCATGATGATTCCTTCGATGGCCTTGTAGATGAGGCTGTTAGACTTATGGGTCTATAGTTCCCAGGGTCAGTTGATGACCCCCCCTTTGTGTAGGGCATTACTGTTGCTATTCTCCACTTTGCTGGAACAAAGCCAGATTTCATGCTAGGGTTAAACAGAACACCAAGTGAGTCTGCTAGGTCCTATTTTAGATTGCTACATAAGCAACCTGGGATGTTATCTAGTCCCGTTGAGGCCGTGTTTTTGGTCTTTGGGAGTGCAGACATGACCTGATTTGTAAAGATACTAGGCAGAGGACTGGTGTCAGGTATGCTTTGAGGCATGGCTGGTGGGGATAGGGGGAGGGGGGTGAAGTTTGAGCCAAATCTGTCAGTTAGCAGGTTGGCAATTTCCTCTGGTATAGTATGAGTGGTACCATCTACGAACAGTAGGGCACATAGCCGGGCATTCCCTTTTAGATTTCTGATGCAGATTTGATCATCATCTGACAAAGAAGTTTGTCAGTCAGATAACTGCAGACTTGGTGCCATCTTAAGCTTCCCAGAGAACATCATGATCCTAAAAGAGAGCCTGTTCCAAACAAATAGTTGGTGCCAAAACCATGGACTGAAACTGGATGCAAAGAAATTTATAATCATATTTTTTGGCAAGTATGACTGCTTTTATAACTACAACATTGACAGCACCCCACAGGAAACTGATTAGTAGTTAGAAATCTGGGAACTTATGCTGGCAAAAAAATGTTTTGATCACTATGTATCCACTATTGTAAGGAAGTCCTTTTCACTGTGCTGGTTATATTGAAGGGTATGGCATCCAGATCCAGGCATGTAATTGTGCCCCTGTTCTTGGCACTCGTTAGGCTGATCAGTGAGTATAATGACCCCTTTTTGTATGTACCTGTCTAAACATATGTCACAGCTGGAATGACGACAGCACTTCCTCACTAACAAAACAAGGGCCTGCATCATAATAACTATGCAGGCCATCTCAAAGTATTGTGCTTTTTCACACTATCATAGAAGATACAGAAAGGTGACCATTGTTTTGCACCTAGAGCTTTAACAGATTTTGTTCTATTAGACCTATTAAAGATTTGAAAGTCCAATGGTATCAGAAACACTCACTATAGGAACTCAATCTCTTCTGCAGGATTAAATAAACATGCTGGATGAATATGTATACCACTTCTATGGAACCAGCTTCCCCACCACATAAAGTAAAATAGAGCACAGGTGTAAAAATTTCCCATGCAAATTTACTGCAGTAGAAATTCATTATCTGCATACTTCATTTTTTCACTACTGCAGTAGTTGTATTTACTGCCAGCTGGCATCCAACTTTGATTGTGTGTATGTGTAACTTTTATTTCTACAATCTTATTCTTTTAGTTCCATTTGTGATGCCCCTGCACTGGCCGAGTAATCAAGGAGCCACAATCCTCACCACTCGCAACAGCTAGGGGACGTACACACTGGGAGGATGACAAGTACACACACAATAAAGTGCAATTTCCCTTAAGAGCACACAGAGATCATAGTCACTCTGGGGCTGATTTCTCCCTCTTTCTCCAGATCCCCAATAAGACTTCCCACTGGCACAGCCATAGGGTTAAGATCTCAGCTAAGGGGGCCAAAACAAGATCCCCAGCACCCCCTCTGTCCAACCAATGCTTCATGTCCCTGCCCAAGTAGCTGACACAGACACACTTTGAGATTTGCTTTATATACAAACACACACACACCTGAGGAAGGCTGGCACAGGTTTACTAACTATGTTCCCATCTGCCCAGACTATGAGGTAGTTTCCACTGCCACCGACCCCTACTTATCAGCTACTATAAGGCCCTTGCAAAGTGAGTCCAATCCTACTGTGTAATGCTGCTATTATCCAAATGGTAGTCTGACCAAGACATGCGAGGCTATTTAGGAGTGGCCTGTACAGTGTTAATAAATACATATGCAAGTACTCTAAGAGCTTAAATATGTCTCACAAATATCAGCCACTAAGACTAATTTAAATATATTTAATAATAAACAACAAGACAATACTCATTCACTCAACACAGTAATGTCAGAGTTCAAAATCACAGGAAATATGTTAAAACAACATTGCAGAACAGTCTCAAATAAATATAGAAAACATCTAAACTAATCTTTACTATATTCCTATCTATATCTAAGAGAGATACTATGCCCTAAATCTTACTTACAGCTAGGTAAGTGCAGATGATGATGATGATGATGATGATGAGTGGATGTTCTTGCTAGTTTCAAGACAAAATACAAAATGCCCAGTCTCTCTCTGAGAGAGTTCTTAAATTAATATCAAATATTACTGCTGGGTTAGCTTGGATGACATCACGTTTTGTCACCTGTCATCAGTTCCCAGGCTAACCCCCCCACCCCCCATTGTAGCATTTGACATCTCCTTGTGAAAAATACATAGCCTTCAGATGTTTGCAGTTGTAAACAATAAAACACTTACAAAACAATGCAGAAGGCACCCTGGTTCTAGACATAATACAGTTTTGTACCTACCATAAATGTAGATGTTCGAGGGCTATTACAGCTGCAGTAATCACATATGGGTTTTCAGCCGGCAGGCGGTCCCTCGGTCGGCCGAATTCCAAAGTCTTGGTCCGGTGTCGGTTGTTGTCGCGTACTCTTCTGACGTCAGGAAGGCTAGAGTATAAAAGACACAGCCGACGCCATCTTCTTCAGTCTTTCTTGCCCCAGATGTCAGGTGCCCCCAAAAGGAAGGCAATACATAAATAAGTCTAATACACAAAAGTAAGCAAATAAAACATAGCAGGATAACCCAGTCAGCAGGTATGAATAGTTATTCAGACCCCAAGGTCTTACCAAGTGGGGAAGGAGGGTGGGAAACCTGTACTGCAGCTGTAATAGCCCTCGAACATCTACATTTATGGTAGGTACAAAATTGTACTATGTTCATCGTGCATTACAGCTGCAGTAATCACATATGGGTAGAATCCCAAAGCTATGCATAGGGTGGTAGGTACTATATGGAACTGGGTTGAGCTAGAATGCCCTGCAAAACTGCAGTAGCAAAGCCTGCTCTTGTTCTGGAGTATAAAGGCAGATGGTAGTGTTTTGTGAAGGTAAGTACAGAACTCCAAGTGGCTGCCTCCAAGATATCTTTAGTAGGCACTCCTCTGAGGAAGGCTGTAGAGGTGGCTGTGGCCCTAGTGGAGTGGGGTCTGATACCAGTAGGGACAAGCTTTCCATGATAGGAATAACAAAAGCGTATGCAGTGACCAATCCACTTGAAATGGTCTGTTTAGTAACAGGTTTCCCTTGACCCCCACAGCATAGGAAACGGAGTTGATCTGATTTTCTGAAGGATTTGGTTCTGTCCAAGTAGTAACGTAGCTGCCTATGGATGTCTAAAGAGTGAAGCAGCCTTTCCCCTTTGTTTTGAGGGTTAGGGTAGAAGGTAGGAAGGTGTATGGCCTGGTTTAAGGCTACCCTAGATACCACTTTAGGCATAAAGGAAGGGCTGGTAAGGGAAACCCTGTCCTGATGGAATATGAGGAATGGCTGCACCGCCATGAGGGCCTGTAACTCAGATACTCTACGAGCTGAAGTGATGGCCAGGAGAAAAGCTGTTTTCCAGGACAAATATTGTAATTCTGTTGAAGCAGCTGGTTCAAAGGGAGGTAATGTCAATTTTTCCAGTACATAGTTAAGGTCCCAAGCTGGCACTGGCTGTTTCCTTGGAGGTCTTATGTTCTTAGCCCCTCTGAGGAACTGTCGCAGGAGTGGGTGTGAGAATAAAGGAGGATCCATGTTGAATTCTGCAGAGATTGCTGAGGCATGTATTTTGATTGAGGAAAATGAAAGTCCATTGCTCAAAAGTTCAGCTAGGTACTGTAAAATCTGAGGTAGGTTAAATTTTCTAGGGTCCTGCCCTCGTTTTTCATTCCAACAGCAAAACCGCTTCCATTTTGCGGAGTAAGCTTTTCTAGTAGATGGTCTTCTGGCCTCCAAAATGACATCCTGCACTTCTTTGGAGAGTAGTGTCTGATGTGATGTTAAGGAATTTTCCATGCAGCGAGACTGAGAGTTTTCAGCTGACTGTGAAGGGTTTTGAAATTGTTCTGCGTCAGCAGTAGAGGTGTTAGAGGCAGGGGCCACGGAGGAGTGTGTGTTAGGCTCCTCAGGAGTGGATACCAGTGTTGTCTCGGCCAGTCCGGAGCAATCAGTATCATCCTCGGCTTGTCTGTTCTTACTTTCAAAAGTACCTTGGGCAGTAGAGGTAGTGGTGGGAATGCATAAACTGACCGAGTTGTCCATGTGAAGGAAAGAGCGTCCACTTTCCAGGCCTTTGGGTGGAAGATCCTTGAGCAAAACCTTTTTAATTGATGATTTCTGTGGGAGGCAAAAAGATCTATATCTGGCCTTCCCCACGCTTGAACAATCTCTGTAAATACGTGTGGATGTAGCTTCCATTCGTGAGGGTCTGTCATGTGCCTGCTCAGAGTGTCTGCCAGTGTGTTTTCCAATCCTGGCAGGTACTGTGCCTGAAGTTCTATTTGTCTTTCCAGAGCTAGGTTCCAAAGAGTCATGGTTAGTCTGCACAAGGGGTATGAATGAGTCCCTCCTTGTTTGTTTATGTACCACATTACTGTGGTGTTGTCTGTTCTTATGAGCAGTTGTCCTGGATGCAGGAATTCTCTGAACGCTGAGATTGCATTTATTACTGCCAGCATTTCTTTTTGATTGATGTGAAGGTGCTTTTCTTTTTGGGGCCATCTGCCCTGAATGCACCTGTCCTTCATGTGTGCTCCCCAGGTGTAATCTGAAGCGTCTGTGGATATGACTTGTGTAGCTTGAGGCTTGCAGAATGGGAGGCCTGTGTTTACTTGGCATGCTTGGGCCCACCATATGAATTCCTTTTGAAGACAGGGAATTATTGGAATCTCCGCTTCCAAGCTGTGACTGTGTTGAGACCATAGATTTTTTAGGTACCATTGAAGTTTCCTCATGTGCAGCTTTGCGCATGGGATTAGAAGAATGCAAGATGCCATGAATCCCAGAGCCTGCAGGATTTTCCTTGCAGTAAGCCTGGTACTTTTTGCAAGCATTTTGAAGTAATGAGATAGTTGCCCTTGTTTTTCTGGTGTAAGGTAAGCCATCTGGGTGTTTGTGTCCAAGTTGGCACCCAGGAAGGTTATTTTCTGAGAGGGTGTTAGCTTTGATTTCTCCTTGTTGATGGTGTATCCCAGAGAAAGCAGTAAGCGTGTCACATATGCCAGGTGTTTCAGAAGTAAGTGTTTGCTGTCCGCTTGGATCAGGCAGTCGCCCAGATAAGGGTAAATTTGTATCCCTTGAAGTCTGCAGTATGCAATCACTGATGCCAGGCACTTGGTGAATACTCTGGGCGAGTAGATAAGCCAAAGGGCAATGCAGAGAATTGATAGTGGTTTGAACCTGCAAGAAATCTGAGGTATCTTCTGCAACTTTGTCTGATTGGGACATGCAGGTATGCCTCCTTGAGGTCCAATGTTACCAGCCAAAACCCCTTGCCCAGCATGGGAAGGAGTTGCTGTAATGTGAGCATCTTGAATTTTGGCACGAGAAGAAATGTGTTTAGAATGGATAAGTCCAGTATGGGTCTCCAGTCGCTTCCTTTTCTTGGCACCAGAAAAGCCTTGAATAAAACCTTGTGCTTGTTGGTGCGTAGGTACCTTTGTATAGCCCTCATGTTTAGGAGCTTTGCAATTTGTAGTTGTGCCTCTACCCTTTGATTTTGTGGTAGGTTTGGCATGCCTCTCATTTTTGGAAGAGTGTGAAAATGGAATTTGTAGCCTCTGTTTATTATGTCCAGAATCCATTGGTGACAGGTTAACTGGTAGAGGCGGAGTCACCAACTTTGACAGTATGTGTTCTGTCAGTGAACCAATTGACTACCCATCTAGTGATGTAAGGGTTAATTCCCAGCTTGAAGAGTTTCACAATGATACCTAAGTGGGCGATTGTGTCAAAAGCCTTAGCAAGGTCAAGATAGGCAGTATGCACTGTTTTACCTTCACCTAGGACTTCAGTGACTTTCTTGAAGACGTCTACTAGGTTTAATAAGCATGCTCGACCCTGATCGAAGCCAAATTGAGTTGGTTCTAGAGTTTAAAGGTTACCTATGTCCCTGTTGATAAGGTCCATGATGATTCCTTCGATGGCCTTGTAGATGAGGCTGTTAGACTTATGGGTCTATAGTTCCCAGGGTCAGTTGATGACCCCCACTTTGTGTAGGGCATTACTGTTGCTATTCTCCACTTTGCTGGAACAAAGCCAGATTTCATGCTAGGGTTAAATAGAACACCAAGTGAGTCTGCTAGGTCCTATTTTAGATTGCTATATAAGCAACCTGGAATGTTATCTAGTCCCGTTGAGGCCATGTTTTTGGTCTTTGGGAGTGCAGACATGACCTGATTTGTAAAGATACTAGGCAGAGGACTGGTGTCAGGTATGCTTTGAGGCATGGCTGGTGGGGATAGGGGGAGGGGGGTGAAGTTTGAGCCAAATCTGTCAGTTAGCAGGTTGGCAATTTCCTCTGGTATAGTATGAGTGGTACCATCTACGAACAGTAGGGCACATAGCCGGGCATTCCCTTTTAGATTTCTGATGTAGATTTGATCATCATCTGACAAAGAAGTTCGTCAGTCAGATAACTGCAGACTTGGTGCCATCTTAAGCTTCCCAGAGAACATCATGATCCTAAAAGAGAGCCTGTTCCAAACAAATAGTTGGTGCCAAAACCATGGACTGAAACTGGATGCAAAGAAATTTATAATCATATATTTTGGCAAGTATGACTGCTTTTATAACTACAACATTGACAGCACCCCACAGGAAACTGATTAGTAGTTAGAAATCTGGGAACTTATGCTGGCAAAAAAATGTTTTGATCACTATGTATCCACTATTGTAAGGAAGTCCTTTTCACTGTGCTGGTTATATTGAAGGGTATGGCATCCAGATCCAGGCATGTAATTGTGCCCGTGTTCTTGGCACTCGTTTGGCTGATCAGTGAGTATAATGACCCCTTTTTGTATGTACCTGTCTAAACATATGTCACAGCTGGAATGACGACAGCACTTCCTCACTAACAAAGCAAGGGCCTGCATCATAATAACTATGCAGGCCATCTCAAAGTATTGTGCTTTTTCACACTATCATAGAAGATACAGAAAGGTGACCATTGTTTTGCACCTAGAGCTTTAACAGATTTTGTTCTATTAGACCTATTAAAGATTTGAAAGTCCAATGGTATCAGAAACACTCACTCAAGGAACTCAATCTCTTCTGCAGGATTAAATGAACATGCTGGATGAATATGTATACCACTTCTATGGAACCAGCTTCCCCACCACATAAAGTAAAATAGAACACAGGTGTAAAAATTTCCCATGCAAATTTACTGCAGTAGAAATTCATTATCTGCATACTTCATTTTTTCACTACTGCAGTAGTTGTATTTACCGCCAGCTGGCATCCAACTTTGATTGTGTGTATGTGTAACTTTTATTTCTACAATCTTATTCTTTTAGTTCCATTTGTGATGCCCCTGCACTGGCCGAGTAATCAAGAGCCTCAATCCTCACCACTCGCAACAGCTAGGGGATGTACACACTGGGAGGATGACAAGTACACACACAATAAAGTGCAATTTCCCTTAAGAGCACACAGAGATCATAGTCACTCTGGGGCTGATTTCTCCCTCTTTCTCCAGATCCCCAATAAGACTTCCCACTGGCACAGCCATAGGGTTAAGATCTCAGCTAAGGGGGCTAAAACAAGATCCCCAGCACCCCCTCTGTCCAACCAATGCTTCATGTCCCTGCCCAAGTAGCTGACACAGACACACTTTGAGATTTGCTTTATATACAAACACACACACACCTGAGGAAGACTGGCACAGGTTTACTAGCTATGTTCCCATCTGCCCAGACTATGAGGTCGTTTCCACTGCCACCGACCCCTACTTATCAGCTACTATAAGGCCCTTGCAAAGTGAGTCCAATCCTACTGTGTAATGCTGCTATTATCCAAATGGTAGTCTGACCAAGACATGCGAGGCTATTTAGGAGTGGCCTGTACAGTGTTAATAAATACATATGCAAGTACTCTAAGAGCTTAAATATGTCTCACAAATATCAGCCACTAAGACTAGTTTAAATATATTTAATAATAAACAACAAGACAATACTCATTCACTCAGCACAGTAATGTCAGAGTTCAAAATCACAGGAAATATGTTAAAACAACATTGCAGAACAGTCTCAAATAAATATAGAAAACATCTAAACTAATCTTTACTATATTCCTATCTATATCTAAGAGAGATACTATGCCCTAAATCTTACTTACAGCTAGGTAAGTGCAGATGATGATGATGATGAGTGGATGTTCTTGCTAGATTCAAGCCAAAATACAAAATGCCCAGTCTCTCTCTGAGAGAGTTCTTAAATTAATATCAAATATTACTGCTGGGTTAGCTTGGATGACATCACTTTTTGTCACCTGTCATCAGTTCCCAGGCTAACCCCCCCCCCCCCATTGTAGCATTTGACATCTCCTTGTGAAAAATACATAGCCTTCAGATGTTTGCAGTTGCTAGAAGACATAAAACAATAAAACACTTACAAAACAATGCAGAAGGCACCCTAGTTCTAGACATCCTGTCTCCTTGCTGCATTGAAACTAACTTTTATAACACAATCATAAAACAATTTAATTTCAACTTATTTTTTTGACGTTTTGCAAGTTGACTACGTATATTCCAGTTTCTACTATTAAAACATACATTTGCACAGGTATATATTTTTTATACATTTCTGTTCTTTTCCAGTAGGGTACACTGTAGACACATCCTTGAAGCTCAGTACTGTACAAACCCTGTTCAACACACACTTCTGTACTGGTAGTTTAATATACACATAACATATAGTTCGCTTACATTTGTAAGACAAGCATATGAATCATGTTGATATTCACAAATGACATATGATTATTTACAAAAGTCCAGATAGCTGGGCTGGCAGTATTTCTTTCTGTTACATTTCTATAAAAATCATATTAATATTCACAAATGACATAAAATTATTTACAAAATTCCAGCTAGATGGGCTGGCAGCATTTCAGTTTGTCACACCAATAATGACACATTTCATTTATTTGCTGGGTGGGGATATCTTTATCTTATAATGTCCAGTGACAATGTTGTTGTGCATACTGTCACAGGTGAATGACCATGCCTCAGTTTAACTCAAGGAATCAGGGAAAGCACCCTAAGCTTCTTCTTTGGGGGTAAGTATTCATTCTAATCCCCACTAACCTCAGCTCAGGTAAACAGAGCTACCCATCCAACAGTATGCCTTCACTGTCCTGGCTAACCAACCAGTAGCTCTGGATTACTCAACACCTTGCTTTCCAACCCTGCAAAACACTATCAAAGACTTTTGCATGCACTAATAAGAAAATACAATCCCATATTGACTCCTACATTTGCAAATTCTGAGATATGGTAAATTCATTAAACAGCAATGTTCCTGGCTGTATCGGAAAAGGCACTTACACTAATAGTTTTACCTGATTATAAACTGAGTAAAATAAAATGTTCTTTTGAATCATGCACTCTTTCTGGCTATGGACTTTATAAACATAATGAAAGGAATCATAAAGTGCCCTAAGTGAGCACAGATTTAACGTGTAAGTTCTTCAGGTGCACACCGAGCCATACTTGTGTTTCATTTTTCTGTCATCCATTTTATTTTTCTGTTATCCTTCATACTTGTTTGTGTACCAGAATATGAGGATTTGCTTAATAAGTGTTGCTCTTTCTCTCCTGGAAGCACATGCAGACTTGTAGTCCTGTTCTTATAGATGTGCAGAGCACTGCCAGATCTATAATTAACTAGATAAAGAGTTCCTTAAACACAAAGCTATAAATCTTCAGATTAAGTTCCTTTATAACTTTATTCAGAGCTAGGAGCTCATTAACATGGCACGTTAACTGAGAAATGCATGACTGACTCTGATCTGTTAATCAGCAGTAACTTAAACTGAAGATTAGCAATTAAATAAACCGAAAAATAATTAAAATGCCACCATGATTTAGGCGAAGTAATTTATAGTCTTAATCTGAATACACAGTCATCCACAGGTTTCATAGCAACAATTACACAGTAAACACTGAACCAATGTAGGAGCAGTCTTGGGCAAGTGAAAGAAAGCAATCTACACCACATCTAAATGTTCAGAGCATAACTGTCAGCCTCCCATCAGAAAAAGTGCGGAACATTACCTCTTATAATGTTGAGCAAATAGGCAAAATCTGGAATACTTAGCAGTTTATTAACAGCTTTAGCTTGGAAGTTCAGAGTATGGATAAAAAGTTCTTTTGATGAAGTACTATGATTCAATATTATTTAATATGGATTTCTTAGCACTGAATGTGTGATTGAACCTTTAATGTGGAATCGCAAGGAACATGGACTTAAAATGAAAAATGTGCCTCATAATGAGATACTCTTGAGAGATATGATTCAGAGTATAACTAAATTGCTAAGTAAATTCCAAAAATTAAACTTTTACTAGTTACAGTGTCGATACTTAGTTTTGGAACTTTAAGTGGCATATACCCTTCTTCAAGAGAAGTATTCTGAACAGAAAACCAACTTTGATTGATATGTTTATGGGCAGTTTTCTTTTGCAAATGCAAATCCGATTTTGAGTCTAGCTTTATATAGTGAGGATTTCACATAGTATATGTGTCAACAAAGATCAATGCAAAGACAATGGAACAACAATAAATTGATTGGCATGGGGTAAATTCGTAGACGTGAGTTATTAATAGACCAATGACATCAGAAGGAAAGCAATTGATAAACTGTAAAATAAAGAGCAATGGTTTGAATGTCTGAGTGGGAAGTAAAAAGACAGAGGGGGAGAGAGTAGGACAAAGTGACAAACAGAATGGCCAAAAACACATAAACTGCAGTAATGAGTAAATATGCTATTACAAAGACATGCATCTGGAGCGTTTCACTCCAAATCTCTGCTGAAAATTGCCTTTGTTCCAAGTCAGACTTTCCCAGTTAACAAATGTTAAATAAATAAATAAATAAATAAATAGAAAATAAATAAATGTGTTATAATATACACACGTAGCAGTTTTTCCCTTAATTGTTCTATATCTAGATATGCATTTTGCAATTTCATTGATTCTGTAGCATTGTTTACAAAATGCATTTCTCATAATTAAACTGCTATGCATAAATTTAGAATTATAGAAATAACCAAGTAGAATTTTTAATAACAGTTCTGCTAGAAAAGTTGTCAGTGCCTGTTATTTCTATAAGAAGACTTTAACACTCTACACAACCGGATTAATATATACTGGCCAGTGTAATAGACTGCGCTACCTTCATAATTTTTATTTTATTTTGTATTATTTTATTAATGTGTTAACCAGGAAATCTAACTAGACACAAGCCTCTTTTTATGGGTGTCCCAAGAGCACTCTCTAGCTAAGTATACTTTAATGTCAGGAATTTAATTTAGCCTTTAAATTAGGTTAATTAGTTAATTGGGAGCAATTAGTATTACGAGGGTTCAGAAAATAAAAACTTGAAACTGACAGAAGCGGTTAGAGCAGAAAAAGTGTTTTTCTCTTAAGGAAATTTAGAAAGAAGTAGAGGAGAATTAAAGGGTAGGGTTGTGGAGGAATGTAAGGATTAGGCTAGGTTTAGTTTGGATTAAATCCAGAGGATTACAAAAGCAAACTCAAAGTGTGAAAGGCTCAATGTCATTCTGCATATAGGAGTAAATGACTTGCTGGTAAAACAGTAATAAAAATGCAGGAAGAGTTTGAATAATGCAAGACCAGCATTAGATAGCTAAAATAAATAACAAATTCCTCAGAAATGCTAGTACATTCCACACTATAAGCAATGTCAGTGTACTTCGCATCATGAACTTTACTCCTCACTGAGAACTGTGGATCCTTTTGGAGCAGTGCAGAACTCTTCTGATAAGATAATTAACATATTTAGGTTCATAGGTAGGTACTACGCTATCGGCCCAAGGGCCTAAGTAAGCCTAGCCAACAAGGTTCCCTGGCTTATGTCACCCAAGAAAGTTATTTTCCTGTGCCCCTGTTGAGCAGAGCCACAGAAGTGATCCCCGGGGTGTATTTCCTATTTCCCATCCACTCATCAAGATTTTTCTTGAAGAGTGCTAATGAGGAACTTTGCTTGACATAGATGGGTAGCTTGTTCCAGAGTATGGGAAGTCTCTGGGACAGGAATCTATCCCTCCAGCATGTCCTGTTTATTGTGGTGACAAGTTTTAGGCCCCTAGAGCATGTAGCTCAGAGGGATTGGGATTTCTTTAGGTGTAGCATGTCCAACAGCTCTGGGTTTGACATAGCTTTCTATGTTAGGCAGAGATCACCTTCCGGAGTAGGCAATATGCTACAGAGAAAAGCAGGAGTTTTTTGAGACAGTCAGTGTAGGGCATCTGCTTGAGGCCAGTAATCCTCTTTGTGAGGTACTTCTGCCTTTCCAGCTGCTGCAGATGTCTTGTGAGGTACATTCCAAAAGCTGAGTTGTACTCTATAATGGGTCTAATGAGTGTCGAGTATTGGGGAACAATGACCTTTTTTTCCCTGGATGAGAACCCTTTTGTGATGAGGTGTGCCATGTAGAAGGATTTCCTGACTACTGTGGCGATGTGATTATCAAAGGATAGACTACTGTCCACCTGGGTCCCAAGGTCTCTTATCACACATTTGGCATTAAGTAGACTGCCAACTATGTGGTAGTTCATGGGTACAGAGTTTTTACCAAATGGGATGACAATGCACTTTTTGGCATTGAGCTTGAGGCCATGGCTTTGACACCAGGTATCTGTCTCAGTGAGTCCCATTTGTAGGATGTCCACATCATTAGGAGTTCTGATTATGGCTCCTAGTTTGCAGTCATCTGCTAACTTTGTTAGCCAAAGACCTTCTGTGTTAGCCTGTACTTCAGAGAAGTAGATACCAAACAGGAGAGGACCCAAGACTGAACTCTGTGGTACTCCACTTGTCACTGGTCTGAAGTTGGATTTAGAGACTGCTACTTTCACAGTGTGGGTTCTGTCAGTGAGCCAGCTGGCAACCCATCTTGTGACATAGGGATTCATACCTAGTTTAGTGAGTTTATCTATAATTCCAGAGTGGGGGGTGGTGTCAAAAGCCTTGGCAAGATCTAGATAGGCTGTGTAAACCACCTTAATCTCATCTATGGATTTGGTGACCACTTCAAAGATGTATATCAGGTTTAGGAAACATGATCTGCCTTTTACTAACCCGAACTGGGTAGGGTCCAGAGTTTGAAGATTACCAATGTCACTGTTTATAAGTTCCATGATGATACATTCCATAGCCTTGCAGACCAGGCTCATCAGGCTAATGGGGCGGTAGTTCCCAGGGTCCATTGCCAACAAGTTATGGAATACCATCCCAAAGATAATATGCCAAGTTCTAGCCAAACATCTGTCCAAGAAAGCATTAAAAATCATCTGTTATGAAACTGAGAATATGTGGAACAATTACTTCCTAATCTACACAAGATTGCTCACAGTGTGATGTAACTAATTTGTGGGTAACTAATCTCACTAAAGTGCTCCTCTTTCATCTTGCCGACTTTTCTCTGTGCTCTGCATTGTTGTATTCTTACAATTTCCTTTCCTACCCTTGTTTGTACCTCACCACAACGCAAGAAATGAATATATCATATATGCAGACCTTTCAATATCTTTCTTTGACTATATACGTATGTAGAAACCCTAAAATCAGTCAACTGCTGTTTTAGTTGCCAACTTTCCTGTCTGTTGCATTTGGTCAACAGGAAAGCTGATTGAGTTTTCTGGAAAATCAACATAATACCATGACTGAAGAATATGACCTTTCCCTGTATTGTGTGATCCCAGAGTTGGTATATTTAAATAGCATGTCAAAACAGGATGCCTCCTAGCACATCTCTCAAAAGACTTCTCACTAAGGATCTCTTTCTGGCAGTTTCTCCTCTTTAGAGATTTGGAAAGACATTTACAGATGTTCTTTCTGTACCTTATTAGAATATAATAGTTTACAAGCTATTGTTGTGTTACAGGATTTATTAGATAAAATGCACTGCATTCTCTGAAACATTTGTTTCTAGTTTTTGACACTGCTTATCTGTGCAGATAAATCTGTATTCCTCAACTTCCATTTGTTTTCTTGCAAAGGCCACTCATTCCCCAGTAAATTCCTTGGACTGGATTTGTTGTACATTACTTATATTCAGTGGTGGTGATGATGGTGATGAGTAGAGCAGTCATGCAGTACACTGCTAATGACAGTTTTCTGATGTCTGTCCTTAGGTGGCCATAAAATTAATCCAGAAAGAGAAGATAACAGATGATTTGGACCGTGTTCACCTCCAGAGGGAGATTGAGATCATGTCATCACTCAAGCACCCCAACATCATTCAGATCTATGAAGGTAAGTATGCCTTACAGTCTGTAAAACATAATCTCTGAGTGTGTTAGATAGCAGCATATGTCATTATACAAGTATTGTAGGAAGACTGAAGTAAGGTAAGAATGGCACAAAATAGTGACATACATGAATATGATGACCACATCCCACTACATATCTGACCGAGTTTCTAAAGGTTGTCGCATCATATGAAGTTCATAACAGAAAAAGAATATGTCTCGAATACCATGGATGCCTTCTGCAAAATCATTGTTCAGTAATTTTCATTTAATCTGTTAATTTCAAAATTTTTATTTGCTAATATGAATATGTTCAGTATTACTTAAAATGTTGTGTTTCAAGCTTTTATTTCAGACTTTTGCAGCCTTAATGGTTTTATTTTCATTGTTATGTTTTTTAACCATTTATGCTTCAGCCTTCTAAACAGTAACTATGCCAGATTCAGATTTCTTATATGTGGGAAATTGCTTAAGAGCCTGTTGAAGGTTTCACTGAGAGGTCTGGGAACTTAAAGTTAGCAACCATATTCTATCTATTTGGCTGCTGTTGTACTATGCAGATCCAAATCAAGCTTCATTCACTGAAGACCTGGTTAACTCAGGTCCTACTTGTACTCAACTCCCTTACAACAAAAATGCACTTTTGGTACCCCTTCTGCAACTTGCTCATTCTTTTTAATATTAAAGGCAGTAACAACAACAAAAAGACATTTCAGATGAAACCTCATCAACCTTCAAATGCCTCACTCTCTGCCTAGAACAGATCTTCAACTTCTAAAGCAATGGGCAAATAGAAAGAAAGGAAGAAAGAATATTAACTTCCACAGTTTTGGATCAGTGAAATTTCTCTCTCCCTTTCAAAACTAGCTAAAGAAGCTATTAGCAAAGGTGTACTTTTTGCCCAGCTGAAATATGGCCTTCCCATCCTAGCTGCTACCTCTGTAAAAATCTGTCCTGTCAACAAGTAATTTCTTATACAATATGCCAGGTCTTCTCAAAGTTTCCCTTCCCCCCATGGACACTACTGTCAGACTCTAATTAAAGCTAAATGGATGCCAGTAAAGCAAAGCAATAACCTCCTTCTTGGCTCACTTCTCTTTAAATCAATCTACCTAGAAGCATTTTCTCCCCCTTGTAGCAAAGCTCAAAACAAAAACCTCCTCATATAACATAATGAACTCAGTCACACTCTGGACCCAGTCTACTAACCAATAGAAAAACAACTTGCACCCAAACTTTTGGAATCTTTGATTCACAATCTAGAAGGCATAGCCTCCTACTCCAGCTTTAGATCACAATTCACAATGCACCTCCTGAAACAAACCCGATCTAAGTGCTTTTAATCTAGCCATAGGGCCTAACCATTTTCCTCCGGGTCTATATTAGAACACCGAACATTTAAAATGTTGAGTGTTCTAATATCAACCCAATTTCAGCGAATGCTGAAAATATCGAAGAAGCAGAAAAACAAATTCTTTCCTAGGGAAAGAATTTGGTTGTCTGTTTCTGTTGCTTCGGTATTTTCAGCGCTCTGTTGGAAAGTTACGGGTTGGGTTCAGGTAAGTGTACGATTGAGTGCAGGTTAGGTATGTGTGCGATTGTGTGGACATGAGGGTTAGGGCGGGTTAGGTGAGTTAGGGTTAGGGTGTGGGTTAGGTATGTGTGCGATTGTGTGGACATGAGGGTTAGGGTGGGTTAGGTGAGTTAGGGTTAGGGTGCGGGTTAGGTATGTGTGCGATTCTGTGGACATGAGGGTTAGGGCGGGTTAGGTGAGTTAGGGTTAGGGTGCGGGTGAGGTGAGTGTGCGATAGTGATGGACCTTAGGGTTAGGGTTTGGGTTAAGGTAAGTGGATAGTTAGTGGTGTGTGTATAGTTTAGTGTAGGGTTAGGTTTAAGATTTTAGGTGTATGTGTGTGGATTGCTGTTTGTTTGGTGTGCTTGTGTTGTGTGTATGTTTTTTGGAACAGCAAATTTTTTCCCTAGGAAAAAATTCGCTGTTCTGAATGTTCGATGTTTGGTATTTTTGATATGTAGGGTTCGATATTAGAACACTAGACATTTTGAATGTTCGGTGTTCTAATATAGACCCTTTTCCTCCATCCTACCTATTCCATCACCATTCACCACCTCTGCCTCTGCTCACGAATTTAAGACACGCTATATACTATCAGTGTAAGCAAGCCAGCATATACAGTTTAATTTCTTCCTCTTTCAAAGAATTTGTGACATACTAGCTACAACTCTTAATTGCATTTTTCTCTGTTGAGTGTATCTTTTACTTATTTCTGCAAATATGTACAATTTTATCTCTTGTTTCATTGTATTCATCCAGGGCTTATCTACAGGTCATTGAAGCACTGGGGTCCATCTAAATGGTCAGGAACTACACACACACACACACACACACACACACACACACACACACACACACACACACACACACATGCATACACATTTTTTTCTCTGAGCCTTCAATCAAGCTACCTTTACAGCCACGAGCACCTACTTGTTCCACTTTAAATTATTAGCGTTACTGTGTTTCTGTAGAATACCACTGTTGATATTCCAGGGCTTTTAGTGGAGAAAGCTAAAATGTGTGTAGCATCTTAGTAGTTACTGTTTTCTCATCATAACCTTTATAGCAATACATAATGGTGTAGTATATGTTATAATAGCTTGGTATCAACCGTGGTTACCTTTTGTTTTTTTTCCTCTGCTTTTCTTGCAGTTTGTGTTGCTCATAGAATTGTGCTGTTTCTTACAAGGTATGCTGCCCCCTCCCCTGCATCCTCTATCTTAGTTACTTGGTAATCAGAGTGTTTTAAAACTTCAGACCTAATATTTATCGTATTTTCCTTTTTATTTCCAGTCCCCTCAGCAAATGTTTTATTCTGTGTCCTGGCCAACCTCCAATAAACCAAATGCTGTCAGATTGCCCTGCACTGTGAGATCTTGCGTCGGTGGAACACTAAATTGCTTTCAGCTAAACTAGTGTATGCTAGAATTGTATTTAATCTGTCCTGTAAACTGAAGGCATTTTGCTATAGCTTTTTACTGTAAGCGTGCACACTACTGGACCCCCACCCCCATTTGTTTCTCTTCCTATTGTACTCCTAGGTCAAGTACTTAAAACTACTTTCTTTCTCTTGGAAAAGGCTTCCCTATGTACCTGCAGCCCATACTTGTCTTGTTTCTCCCTACAGAAACAGTGGTTCTTTTCACCACACTGTACTGGATTACTACCATAAGATTTCTAGGTATTAGTAAGATACTGCAATACACTGGCCTGGGACTGACTGAGCTCGCTTTTCCTGATTGTTTTTTTTTTTTTTGGAAGCTGGCCTGGTCCGTTCTTTTCTGGTTCATCCTGCTCCATTTGCCCTCACTGCACTCAGACTCACTCCACTCCCCTACCATACCCCCATTCCCACACACCCCGACATCATTTCCTTTATAGCTAAACCCACTTTGCCCCACCTCCACACTAGCCAATAGACACCCCCTCTCCTCTACTCATACCTCACATCACCGTTAACTGTAACACCCCACTCCCACCCCCCCGAGCCTTACCTACTTTTAACTCTTTCAGTCACTCACTTTATAAAACTCCTTCAGTCAATCCTGATTTCTTCTACTTACCTTAAATACATGTTTACCCTTAAATTAGTTCTGAGCTGAAAACTAAATCATGGCTATACCTTTCAAAACTCTATTTCTCCCCCTCCTATTTCTAATTTTTTTCTGAGCTCTAACCACTTACCATACTCCTCACTTGCTTACCACCCTATCTTCCACACTCTCTTATCCCACTAACCACCATACAAGTAACTACTCCACCCCTATTGCCCCCGCTGTCTTTAACCATACCACTATATCATTTCACAAGTTCAAAGTATTGTACATACCAAATGCTCAACCTCTCATCAAGACAAAACATCAGTTCCTTTGCAAATATTTATTTGTACAAGTACTTCAAAGCACAATACTACTCTTACCTGGTGGTATTCACCCCAATCCAGACCCTTGCCAACAGCACTCTAACCATACATATACAGCACCCCCTTTCCAACTGCCTCACAAATAACTCATTACGATCACAAGCCTCCAAAAATCTTTTTTGTCAATTAATATACAAATCATTGTCAATAAAAGTATCCTCCTTTACACCTGGATTTCTCAGTATAACCCAGATATACTGTACTTGCCCTGTCTGAGACATGGCTAAAACCTCATATTACAAACTGTGCAGTTCTTCCCTCTGGTTATAATATTGTTCGACTGGACAGAAGTAAAAAAAGGGTGGAGGAGTAGTTATACTCTACTCTGACCAGCTCTATCTCTCTCCCTCTTTTAATAGCTATTCCTCTTTCTACCCTGCTGAAATACTTATAGCAACCTGTAACCTAAATTAATACAACAAACTTGTCATTGCAGCAATCTGCATGCCCCCAGGTAAAAACATTCCCATACTCAAGCAGTTTCTTTCTTGGATTTCTATATCCATTCCCTATGAAACCATCATCCTTGGTGATATGAATATTGACTGGAACCTTTTTAATACTGCATCCCCTAGCTACTCTATAAACCTTTATGGATTTACCAAGCTGATCACCTCAGCCATGCACCAGCAAACAAATTACTAGAATGGCTCAGTCATCGACTGAATATTAACATCCAACACCCAGTGCTATCATAACACTTCCACCCTACCTAGCTCCCTTAGTGACCACATCCCCACCTCAGTAGTAAGACACTCTACCAATATTAACAAGATCCACCAATACAAAGAATCTCGTAACCTTAAAAACTACAACCCTGTCACCCTAAACAAATCACTGTCCACTGTAAACTGGTCATTCCTACACACATTACCCCTTAATGAGGCTGTCCAAAGCTAAAACAATATATTCCTAGAAACCCTTAACACCCTGACTCCCAGTAGAATATTTAGGCTAAAATGTAATTATACACCATGGCTAAACCAGGCAACTTGATCACTTATGAACAGAGAGACAGTACTTGGAGAGCATGCAAAAAAAATAACAACTCAACTTTCCACCTGAACATATATAAACAGCTGTGCAACCAAACAAAAAGCAGGTCCTACTAGACAAAATTTTTTATCAAAAACCTCTGAGCAACCCACATTCCAACCTGAAGAAATTCTGGCACTCAATAAACAAATTACTATCCCCAGGGAACCCCTCTTCACCAAACCCCTTCCCTAACAAACCTTCTAATGAAACTGCAACCCTACTTAACAACGTTTTTATCAAAACAATAGAAAAGCTTATTAAACCAGAAACTCTTGATATTAAGACTCCACCTCCCACCTCATCTCTTCTCTCGTTCTCCCTAGCACACATAGCAACTTCCTTCATCAGATCACTTCTTAACAAACTCAAACCCTGTTCCCCATCAGCCGACAAACTTCCTCCATTATTTCTCAAATATACAGCCAAATCCATAGCATACCCTGTATCTATACTTATCAATAGATGCATCCAAGAAAATACAGTACCAGATATCTGGGAAAAATTCTTCGTAATACCCCTCCAAAAGGGAGGAAATTCTACAGAAAAATTCTTCGTAATACCCCTCCAAAAGGGAGGAAATTCTACAGAACCCTCAAATTACAGACCTATTGCCATATTATCCCCCTTATCCAAGATTCTGGAAAAATGTATACATTGACAAATACTAAACCATCTCTTACAGGCAAACCTAATTACACCCACACAGCACAGTTTCCGACCCTCGCACAGTATTACCACTGCCCTTCTATCTTTCACACACAACATTGCCCGAGCCAGAGATAATAATAAACTCATATCAGCTCTATTCCTTGACCTATCCAAAACATTTGATACCATTTCCCATCCCATCCTCCAAAACAATCTTTCCAACCTACAACTCTCTACCTCCACTACCTCCTGGTTTAACAGCTACCTCTCAAACAGATGTCAGTCTGTCAGATGGCAAACATCCTTCTCCCCTTTTTGTCTTGTTAAGACCGGGGTTTCTCAGGGTCCTGTCCTGGGCCCCTTACTTTTTAATATATGTACAAATAACCTCCATGTCTCCTGCCCCCACTCTACCTTAATACAGTACGCAGATGATTCCAGAGTTATTAACACCTCCGACAATATACAAAATCTCCACATTGTCACTCAACAATCTCTGCACCTAATAGAATAATGGCTAACTGAAAACAACCTGCTTCTCAACCCCATAAAGATCAAGCTTCTCCTTTTCCTTCCAAAAAACCTAAATCCAGCTAAAGACAACTTCGCCATCTCATCCTTAGATAATACAATCATCGCCACCGACTCAAACACCAAATTGCTTGGTGTTACTATAGATGACCAATTAAAATTCAACCTACATATCTTAAAGTGTATCAAAACGTCCAGTCAAAAACTAGGTCTTCTATATGGCAACAACAAATATATACCTAACAAATCTAGACCTATACTGGCTCAAACATTTATTCCACCATCCCTGCTGTATGCTGCTCCCATACTTACTAACCTCCAAAATAATCTCTTAACCAAACTAGAAACCACCTATAACAAGATAGCCAGATTTGCAGGCAGTAATAGCTACAAATCCCATTATTGTATGTCCCAGAAAAGCTTAAGATGGCCTGAGCTCCCCCACATGCTTCAAATATCACAACTACAAATTGCACACAGGATCCTAAATAGCCCTAACTCCTGCCCTACTCTACACATCCAATCGTGACCACAGAAGCACACAGCAAAACCTTCTGCAGTTGACCAAGAAAAACAAAAATCTTGGAAAAATATTTTACAGTCATTCAATTGCATACTCATGGAACAAACTTCCATTGTCCCTTTGTTCCACTATCAAAAGTGGTGAATTCAAAAAGCAACTAAAAATTAATTTCCAACATGCATGGATCTGTACTTGACAGGAAATTACCTAATGAATTTTTCTTCTTCTTTCAATTAACATATCTGCCTGGTATCTACCAAAATTGTCTACATATATTATCTCTGCAGTTAGTACCTAGCTACTAAATGCATCTTTGTTGTACTATGTCATGATGTTACTCTGATTTTTTTTTAGGCATTGCTACATTCCTTGCAAATAACTTAATGCTAACCAAATTTCTCAAACATGTTGTTACTGCATTCTCAAAATACTGTACTTTTGTCATGTATATATTCGCATTGTATATTTCTCTCTGTTTTTGTACTAAGTATCTTACAACTTGAATTGTTAAGTTTTCTTATTTTTTAATTACTTTCCTGGAGCTTTTCTCCCCGGGTCTCCACTGAAAAAGGGCTGTCTGGGCCCAGTTGGACTAACCTGGTTAACAAATGTAAAAATATAAAAATAAATAAATAAATAAAATAAGTGTGGCCATTGCCATTCAGGTAGTCATCAGAAGTATTTTTTTTTTATTTGTTTTTTGTTTGTCAAAGCCCTACTGATTTCTGCATATGCCTGTAAGGTTCAAGGATTGAACATGCATGGGATTTGTCATCTGCTTCTCCAAGTGATGTTCCCCTCAACAGTACCCACCTCCATTGTTGTCAGATGTCATCATCTACCTCTAATCTGTTATGGGGTTGTAGGCAGAGTGCCCACCCTGGGGCACATGCTCCCAACCCTCTCTCCATGGAGAATTAAGAAAGCTCAGCCTTGTCAATCTCAGGGTCTGGGTTTTAATCAAGGCGAGTACTCTAGGACATAGTCCAGTCTTCATCCCCATACACCCTGAACCGATAAGTGATTATAGTTTAACTGTACTGTTACAAAAATGACTATGGTCTAAAACTACTTGGTAAGTGTTACTGCCATAAGAGACAGTAACAACGGAGTTTATAAAGGAACCTCTTAGATGAGTAAGCAAAGACAGAAAATAATTAATGTGAGCAACATGCAGTAACAATGGTAATGCTAATGGCTCCAAAATAGAAGTGATACTGTAATAGGGGGCGGAGCCTAGATGGCAAACAGATAAGCAGCATCTTTTACAGCTCCATAAAACAGTACTAGAAAACAGGAAAAAAAATATTTTCATTAACTAGAAATTGCAAAACAATATCAAAGAACTTAAGAATTACAACACTATCAAATTTCAAGAAATTTTATTGAGTTTTTCCTGTCAAAATATATTGGAGAACATCACAACTGTATGGAAATGGCCAGCTTAAAGAATTCTCACTCAGAAACTACTCTGAAGAAAGAGATTCAACTGATGTCTTCCACATTACATGAACTGTCTTTGAAAATGGATAGATTTACTGATAACTTAGAAAGTCTCAAGGAAAACTGCCAAAAGCAAACAGATGTACTAAAAGAAATATTACAGCAGCAACAAAATAAATGACTTGATATAGAGACATCACTAAATGACATAGATGGGAGGCTCAAAGAAGAGGAAAATCAGACAGAATTCTTGCTACACCAAAATAACTGGCTAATCAACAAAGTGGATGATTTAGAGAACAGGGAGAGAAGAACTAATATAAGAATATTTGGTCTTCCAGAAAAAACTGAGGGAGAAGACATCATCACCTTTTTTGAACTCTTGGTTTCCTGAAGTGCTTGATTTAAAAGAGGGATTATCAAATGGAATAGAGAGAGCTCACAGAGCCATGGTAAATACTTTTCACCTAATGCACCACCAAGATCAATTGTGGTAAAGTTTCTGTCTTTTTTGGATAAAGAGCTCATACTAAAATCAGCCTGGAGGAAAAGTCCCATAATATATAAACAGAGTCAAATTAGATTTGACAATGACTATTTTGCAAAAGTGTTAGAATTAAGGGAAAAAAAACATGGCCATTTGTGAAATTTTTCAAACAAAATAAAATAAAAGTTCAAATGGTCTATCCTGCTAAAATCAGAATTTTCTATTCAAATGACTTGAGAACTTTGAGCAACATTGAATAAGTTTCTACCTTCATCAAGAATAATAATATCATCACAATTCCTGAAGAAATGGACTGGTCTGTATCATCCAATCTGAAAAGATCCCCAGAGAGAAACACTTGGACTGATGTAAGGAAAAAAACTGATTCTAAAACTATGCAGTCTTCCAAATCTCTCAAGGATTCAACAAAGATATAGACTTCTGGACTTTACTTCAAAAAGTATGTATTTTATCTATTACATTGACTATAATACTCTGCGACATTTATGCTTTTTCTTAAACTTATACTTTCTGTAACATATTCATCACAAGTCTGGTAATTATATCTGACAATGAAAAGTGTTTTTATAATTAGAGTGGCACTTAGAAATATAATTAAATTCCTTTCATAAACTGTGCACTTTACTGACTTGGTCATATTCGGACATCAGCACATACACCCCCTGGGCTGAATGAATATGCTTCTATAAAATGTATATTGAAGTTAAAAGCACTTTCTAGATAAAATGTTAACTTAAAGCATATGCTTTTAATCTAATACTTTTTCTATTAAGTTTATTAGATTAGTATAGGTTATATTAATACACAAACTGATGTTTATCGTATCTAACTTACATTTTTTACATACATTTTTTAGATATTTAATTTATATAATTTTTTATGCAAGTCATGGATATAATGAAAGATAGTTAGGGTCCTTTAGAGGTGCCTATCATTTTGTCTGATTTTTCTGATTTTTCGATATTTAGATTGAATATAAATACAAACAAAAAGTTTTTGTAATAGTAAGTATTTTATGATTTTATAATATTTATTAGGGGTTTTTAATAACATGTAAAAACAAGTTTTTTTTTTTTACTGTTGCCATAGCTTCTAAGGCATTGCAATAAATTGTAAGTCAGGAAGCAAGGGCACTTTAAATATGAAGTAGTTTTAACTGATGGTTCAGTCAAGGATTTAACTGTCTAATTGTTTAATTATGTTGAATGTGAGTATAAAATGGAGGTTTTTATGGCTGTTGAGTTTTCTGATGAAGTTGGGGCATTTGCCTTGACGAAAGCGCTTACAATAAATTGGTCTTTTTGAAGTGTGAAGCAGCTAACTTGCTTTTTTGTTGTTTTTTAAATTCCTTTCATAGTAAATGAGGAAACCAGGCTTAAATATTACCTATCATATCATTTTATTTAGTCATATATAAAAGGTGAACAGAGAGAACATCTTCACAAATGTTTTTTTTTTATCTCCCTTTTATTAGTAAAACATTTAGTTCACTTTACTGCGTTTGACAGTAACTGAAACTTTTAATCATAGTTTCTGTGGGTCACTGACATCACTACAATTCAATTTCACATTATACAGCAACATTAATATCTATACTTTAAAGTGCGAAAGAAACAGAGTCACTATAAACGGAATTCTATTTTTGGGCTTTAACTATGTTTTCATTTGAAACAACCTCGTGCATCAGTTAGTGCTTCCCTTTCAAAAAACGTTAACAAGATTATCCTGCACATTTTTGAATCAAATAACATCTATTAGAATGTGCCACTTTGTAGATACTGCAAGTTCTTCATACTCTATTAAAGAGGGGAAAGGAAGAGAGAAGTCAAAACATAGTACTTTTACCTAGAAACACACTATTGCATTGAAACTCTGTCAGTTAGTCCTTTGACTCATGAACATAAAGAGCCGCAAGTTGTGGTGCGGTTAATTCTGTTTATCTGACTTCTTGAAGGGCTTTTTTCAATTTTTATATATACAAATCCAAGGAAGATTAGTTTACTTGCACTGTAGATAGAAAGCAAACTACCAGAAGGCTTGTGAAAGCGTACAGTCGATTTTATGCACTACCTCCTTCATAACAGTACTTCCCTTGTCTGATGTAAAGCATTTAAGGTGGTAACAGATCACAAGGGAAGCTCACAACAAAACAGACACAAATTAGAATAATAAAGAAGTATAAAAGCATAAAAAACAATTCTGAGAGGTACATCTAATATTAAATGCGTTTGAAGGGCTACATACTGTCACACGGAAATTTTTCTTATACTCTGTCAGCTGAGCAAATATAACATGTATGGTGACAAATGCTTTAGTGCCTATTTGCATAAGCATGCTGCACTTAGGATATGTAATTTCTCATCTAGGTATACCTACTAGATTTCATTGTTTAGATTACATCACGTTATGGCAAGTATCCATTTTTATGGTAGCTAGCTTCCTGCTAAACATATACATCCTATTAGTAGACTGTTTCATCTACTCTTAACTGTATGTGATATTGCACACTACTGATGTGATTCCATTAACATTGTCTGCTATTCATGTTAGCTACCTTGACACGTCAAACAGTTGCAAGCATTGCCTTTTAGAGATACGTACAGGTCACAACGCATGCAAGTTTGTTAACCAGACAGTTCACTGTGCACATCACAGAATTTTAAGGGAAATCTAGAGCTTAAAGTCTCCACATAGAGTAAGAACAAATATAAATTAGGTCATAAACAAGCAATTATATAAAATTATGAACTTGGGTCAACACATATGTACTTAGGAGTGCCCACAGAGTTCCTGTAATATGAAATGGTTGATCTTGTGGGCAGGTACTACATTGGTTGTCAAAGTATGCACATGTTTGCAGATGAAAGGTGATCTCTTAAAGAGGTTTGAAGGTGTGGGTAACATTTAATTCCCTTTTTTGTTTAGGCTGGGAATTCTGCATAGTGGGTATGGTACAGCTTTGAAGGACAAAAAGTAGTTTATAAAGATGAAAGTTTTTGGAATTATTATTATTGTTGTGCATCTGTTCACAAGGGAATTGTGCCTGGAAAAGTTATCTTGTATTATGCAACAACCCCCCCCATTAATATTCCAAAATGTGCACACTGATTGGTCAGCATGCACATTGTAAATTAAAGACTTATCCTAATGGAAAAAGGTCCGGTCGCCCGGACTTTTTCCATTAGTATAAGTCTTTTTTTTTTCTTGGACAGCAATGGAGAACGAAAGAGCTCTGTTGCTGTTATCTCACTTTGTTAAATGAGTTTAACAGCGAGATATCTTAAAAAAAAGAAACGGAGATCTTCCTTTCTCTGCTGCTTTTTTAAAGCTGTCTCACTGTGTTAAACTCATTTAACATAGCTAAACAGCTTTAAGAAAAGCAACGGAGAAAGGAAAATCTCCGTTGCTTTTTTTTAAAGCTATCTCACTATGTTAAACTCTTTTAACATAGCAAGACAAGTTTTTAAAAGCAACGGAGATCTTCCTTTCTCCATTGCTTCCACACAAACAGTTCTGATGTACTGCGTAACCATACGCATGCGCAGTACATCAG
Organism: Protopterus annectens; assembly: GCF_019279795.1. Taxonomy (NCBI): domain Eukaryota; kingdom Metazoa; phylum Chordata; order Ceratodontiformes; family Protopteridae; genus Protopterus; species Protopterus annectens. Next base: position 280,844,861 of record NC_056740.1, read on the forward strand.
AACTGCCACAGAATACTGGACAGCTGCGGAAGGGCAGCAAGGAGGCATTATACAATGCCATTATTTAAGAAAAGTAAGTATTTTTTTTCTTAAATAATGTCATTGTATAATAGCAATAACCCACTTCTGGGTGTGGGTAATGCTGGATTCACTCACGGTTGACTTTCTTTGGCCACTCAGGCTTCGCCCTCATGACCAAACCACACCAACCGTGGGTAAATCCAGCATTAATACACCCTAAACTCTATACTATCCACCTTAAATGCCGTAAAGTAGTCATTTCGAATACATTTCATTTATAGAGAAGAGGAAAAAAAATGAGATAATTTAAAAGTATTTACAGTACTGTGATTGATATAACTTGATTCAATTCCTTTGTCCACTACTGTTTATGTGTTATTACACATCTAAAGGCAACAATTATAATATTGAGTGGATATGCACCATATTAAGAGAACATTCCTCCGTATAGTACATTATGACAGATGTACTGTTTACCAATCTATTGCCTTTTCATTGTATGATTTTTGTTGTTCCTATTCCTTCTCTTTTTTCTTTTTTCTTATATATAAAATACAAGTCACTGTGTTTTGTTGACTCCTATGCTGCTTATTGGTTGTATTTCAGTGTTTGTATTATGCTAATCTGAGCAATTAACATACGGGATTTTCAGTGTGTTCTTAAAGATGAGACTGGGTTTGTAGCAGTGAAATTTTACCATAACACAGGAATCTTGATCATACAAGGGAGAGACATTTAAGGGAAATTTTATGTTTTAATCCAAAATGAATTAGTAGCTGACTTATTGATAAACTTATGTATTGCAAGATAGTTTTCCTATATTTAGGATTCTACATATACACCTACATAAGAGACACTGTTAATGGTTGAGATTAATTTGAGTGGGTTTTCCTCAATGTAATTGTCTTTTTAACTGAACCATTCAGCTGTGGAGATTTACCCATGTCACATGCTGAAACTTCTATTGCTCTAAAATTGTTTTGACTTCTATTCTTGCAAATTGTGGACAATTAATCGATAGTTTCACAACAGAATTTTTTTGTCTAAGAACACATCTTTAACTGCATTAACTTCAGTACTTGTAGTTGTTGTTTGTCTTTTTGGCTTTTCCTGGTTAGGGGTCACCACAGCAGAACTCCGGTCTGCTAATGATTGACAGTAGATTTTTATGGTGCCAAGTTGCCAGCCCAATGCCCAACCTTCAACGAAGGCACGCCCATTCACGCATGTCTTTCGAACACCACTTGACCAAGGTGAGGACATGCAGACTCCACACAGAAGGCACTCCAGCCAAGAATCAAACAGGAGAACCTCTTGCTGTGAGGCAACAATGCTACTGCTGCACCACCGAACTTCAGTACTTGTAGTGCTCAATGAATTTATGAATTCAGGAATTTAATATGTTTCATCTACCATTTATACACTGTTTTGAAACTGACATGAGTATGTTTAAATCTCACTCTAATGTCTTTATGAAAGAATATTCTTTTGGTTAACTGTTATGATATGCATTGCTTACTGAAACATGTTTACATTATCATTTCTAGTGAACACAACATCACAGGTTCATTCTTTGGGCTGCACAGTTTTTGTAGTATGATTCAAGTGTTCTTGACAGATTTGTCTTTATTTATCTTCACTGGCTCATTTCTAATTCTACTTTATTCAGATATAAAATAGTTTTATTGTGCAGAAGAGTGTTTTATCTGACATAAATACCAGTGTACTTGTCATATCATAATAGTGGAGACTAATTATATGTATATACACTATTCTCAGTCTAGGGAGAACTAATGTTAAGCAACACATACTATACTGTTTATGGCCTTTAAAGAAATGGAACCTAATTGCTATCTCCTTGACATCAATAGCATTTAGTATGATATAGATGGGGTTTTATTTTATAAATATTTAGTAGTGCTTGATAAGATTGTTATATTCTGAAGAGAAAGTCTAATCTAAATATAAATTATATTACTAAATCAATAGTCATTTCCATACACTCTGTTCATTCAATTTTAATTGTTATATTGTGAAAATAATAACTACTAGTTTGTTTTTTACATTTTCTTTACCTGATTTTGTCAAATCTCCAAGATAAGACAAAAGGTAAACTGGAGCTCGAAAGGGGTTCGTTTTTTTTCTTCTTGCATGTTGGGAGTTATGGTTGTCAATCGGTTAGATTTCTTTTCATCTAGCAGATTGGAAGTGTATTTCACTTCATGTATATTAGAAGGTTTACAAAAATATTTGTATACTTGTTATTATGCATTTAATTTTGACATTTTTATTTTTTCCTTTTTTTATTGGCCTGAACTAAATTCTAATTTGAGTTATTTGATTAAAATTAATATATTGACTACAATGAGAATTATTAACAGAGTAGTTACACATTATATATACTATATGGCATTGCAAATATATTATACAAAGCAAACATGCTGTAAAGTTAATTATTGGGAATGGACTTGACTATTTTATCCTTAAACACTAATGGTGTAATAATCCAAGGAAAAGATCTACTTTATTAAGATACATGAAATTAAATAAAGTACAAGTGGTATTTCTTCAAGAGACTCACTTCAAAACAAGTGATACCTATATATGGACCCTAATGAATACATAACCTTATCTCACTCTTCATATAAGAAAAATACCAGGGGAACTTTAATTTTATGGAAAAAAAATGTCGCCATGCCCCAAATAATTTACAAACATGAAGATAAAGAAGGACTTCTGGCTATAGTAATAGTAAAATACAATAATAGACTCTGGACATTAGTAAATATATACTAGTTCCCATGTATTGGGGTTGGGACAATTAGAAAACACATGGATCTAATTATTAGAGTATATAAAGGAAACTTGATTCTGGGAGGTGATTTCAACTGCATATTGGCTAAATCAGAGACCACAAGCACAAGGAATTTACATATAAGTTCTATAGGGAAGTTACTTAAAACATGGGAAGAAATCTTAAATCTAATTGACACATACAGTTATAAGGAAAACAATTCATTATTATTTTCATACCAAGATCACAGATTTGGGACACATACAAGAATTGATAAAATCTTCATATCTCAAGAACTAAATTCAAAAATAAAAATAAAAAATATCCATAATTCCTTGTCCTTTTTCAGATCACAACTCATTAATTCTCAAAATACATACAAGTTAATCTTTATGTCAAGAATTCCAGCTTACATTACAAAATTAAAACAATTTAAACATTGGTTAGATTCAAAGATACAGCTCTTTTTAGACATAAATTACACTACTGAAACAAATAGAATTAATCTTTGGGACACCTTGGAAGCTTATTTAAATGGAAAAACTCTTTCATGGTACAAAAATAAACTAAAAGAGCGGGAATCAGAATTATGTAACATCCAAAAACAAATCACAGATCTCACTATTACCTCATCTATTTACACACAAAATAATAATAAAAAAGCAATTGAAGACTTATACGAAAGCTATAATGAAATCCTAACTCACAAAACTAATATAGCTATAGAAAAGTTAAAACTTAGCTCCTATGCAGTTTCACAGAAACATATGCACAATTTAACAATAAAATTAAGGAAACATTTGATTGAAAATAAATATTATACATGAAGGGAAAACAAAAAGGTTTTGGATATAAATGATATACTAGATACATTTAAACATCATTTCACTGATCATTATAATGATATTTCACATCTAACTAATACATCAAACTTAGACCTGAATTTAGTAAAGGTAAAGAGATACCAGAAAAGTTAAAGTCAGACATTCAAAAACAAATATCCCTAAAAGAAATTACCCAAAAAAGTAAGGAAAGTAAAAGTAATAAAACACTGAGAATTGATGGAATAATGGTCGAACTGTATAAGATATTTCCATCCTCAGTAGTATCATTATTTCATAGAACTTTAAATGAAATTCAAGCACAAAACACAATACCACTTTCATGGAGATACTTCCTAATTACACCCATTATAAAAGAAAATACAGACCCTTTACATTGTAAATCTTATAGCCAATTTCTCTACTTACAATGACTATAAAATCTTTATGTCAGTACTAGTTAGTAGAATTAAAAAGTCATTGATATACATAATAAATGAGGATCAAACAGGATTCATTTATAAAAGTCACACACATGACAACATACAAAGAATACTAACACTTATAGATTTCTTAAACAGAAATAACCAGGAAGCTCTAATAGTAGCTTTGGATATAGAAAAAGCCTTTGATTGACTGAGCTGGGGCTTTCTTTTCAAGGATTTAGAATTATTTGAATTCCCTTCTACTTTTATTACACTAATAAAGAATATTTATAAAAACAATCTGGTTTATGTAAAACTTGGGCCATTTACCTCGAAAGCTATTGAAATAACCAAAGGCACAAAACAGGGATGCCAGGTGTCACCTATTCTATTTGCCTTAACAATTGAATTATTTGCCTCATTAATACTCCACAATCCTAAAACATCAGGCATAGATGTATATGATCAACTTAATTAAAAAAATATGTTATTTGCTGATGATGTTTTACTCACATTATCTGTTTCAGAGAAATCAGTACAAAAACTAGATGAAATAGTGGAAAGGTTTTATCATATATCCGGCCTTAGATTTAATAAGGGAAAATCTAATTATATGCATTTGAATAAAAAGAGAGAACTCACTTCAATAACAAATTGCGTAATAGGTAAACAAGTTCCCACAGTAAAATATTTAGGAATAACACTATGCGATAATTAGGAATCTACATTAGGCATAAATTATAACAACACAACTAATAAAATAAAAATGCTAATAACAAGCTGGAATAAAATGTTTTTGAGATTTGAAGACAGATTACAAAAATTAAAATGACAATACTTCCAAAAATAAATTACACTGCACAAGCTATTCCTATAGTACAAACAAAAAAATTCTGAAAGAAAGAAATAAAATTCCATTAAACTTCCTTTGGTATCCAAAAACAAATATAATAGCCTACACACATCATATTAGATGTTGGGAAATGGGTGGAATTAAATTCCCAAATTTAGAATCATACATAAAAGCTTCCATACGAAGAACTATCATTAATTTGATAGATCCTAATTATTCTTCAACGTGGAAAACACTGCATACTATTATTTTCTTAAATGAAAACAAAATAATTAAAAATCGTATATTAAGTGAACAAAATAATAGGATGTGGCATATATTGTCTGTTAATATTCAATATAATATAACAAAACTAACTAAATTACATAAATAATATTTACAATTTATTCAGAAGATTTATATATACTAACACGGAAATTAAGATTTGGCTAGACTTGTTAATACCCTTTAGCTCTACAAAAAAAATTCTTCAACAAAATTCATAATGTTATCCTAACTAGCTGGGAGGGGAAAAACTTCATTTGTTGGCAGCACTGTATAGAGAATCAAGAAGTATTAGACATTCAACAAATTCAAAATATATATGATATTCCAATGGCAGATTGGTTTTCATTTCAAAGCATATTATCATATGCCAAAGATCTTAACAGTAAAATTATTAATTCTCCTTATAAAACTAGTCCAAATTTGATAAGTCTTATGTTTGAAGTTATTTATAACAAATAAAATTGGATGAATCTAATTTCAAAATTATACAAAATATTGATAAGATATAAAACTAACCCTAATACAAGATATTGGAATTTTATAGCAAAAGGATGCCATACCAATCTATCAATTGAAAATAAAACTAATCTTCTTTGATCTATTAAGTTAACATTTAATTTACAAGTATGGAAAATATTTACCTGGAAATACATTCAGAGGGCATTTATTACACCTGATAAACAACAGCCAAAACGAACAGGAAAGTAAATTGCTCAATAAATGCAGCCAAAACCAAAAGAAAATAGAACAATTCCACCAAGGCATGATTCCACTGGTATTTTCCACACAAACAAGCTTTATTGAAACACACTTTCTTCAGAATAAAACCATAAATGCTGTTATCACCACAGATGCGTTTTCGTCCTCTAATGACTTCCTCAGATGAAATAGAAATGCATACCTTTTAAAATTCTTCCCCTAAAATACCCTCCACTTAATTAATACTGCTATCCAATTGGTGTATATTCTTAAATAAAGCTTGTTTGTGTGGAAAATACCAGTGGAGTCGTGCCTTGGTGGAATTGCTCTATTTTCTTTTGTTTTTTACACCTGATAAACAAGCCAAATTTAATTTACTTGATAAATCTATTTGTTGGAGATGATCTTTAACCTGTAAAGTTGACTGGTTTCATATATTTTTTGATTGTATTAACAAAAAAATTCTAGGAAGAAATTACTAATTTTCCCCAAGCTATATTCACAGACACCTTTATTTTAACCAAATCTTTAGTTCTCTTAAACGTTAATGATACTACTGAAATGAATAAAAAAGATCTATACCTACTTTGGTCCATACTAGCTGTGGCAAGGAAATGTATAACTAGAAAGTGGAAGTCATCACAAGAACCTACTCTGGAAGAATTCTTGAGATTGATGGAAGAAACAGCGACATTAGAAATTAAGGTGAAAGAATTGATAATCTCTCCTAAAACATGGATAAGCAATCCTTGGGAAAAAATTCTTGAACTTATTCATAGGTTCATAGGTTCATACTAGGCTATCTGCCCTAGGGCATTTATAAGCCTAGCCAGAATGTGTTTGGCTTTCGCCACCCATTTTAAATTTATTTTGCTATGCCCTTTTTCAAGGTTAGTATACTGTGCCTCTGTCTAACAGTGACACAGAAGTGATACCCAGGGTAAACCTACGATCTCCCATCCACTCATCTACGATCTCCCATCCACTCATGACATTAAAACTGAATTCTAACTAATTAAATGTGTAACTTTACACTTTACTGATTGAATATTATAAATTTTTTATTTCATATATATTTTTTGTACAGGTCAATTGTACATAGTGTATATAAAGGCTTATAATACTTGTTTTCACTGATGATTGTATTGTTAAATATCATTATATTTGGAAAATAAAAATTAATTGAGAAAACAATACTGTAATATAGTACTACTAAGCTAGGTACAAGAGGAGGAAACCATGCTGTCAGGCTACAGACAAAATAGTAATTAAGAAACTTTTGCAGAAACATTGGATAGTTAAAGATATCAATGACTATATAGTGACAGGCTAGACAGAATATAAACCATTAAAATACAAAACAGATAATTTCAAAACATCTTTAGTCCTTTTGTGTACCAGCTGAATTCCTAGACAAGGTTAGTCAATTTTGAGTGAAAATGAAAAGTACAGTGTCAGAACTAGTAGACTATATAACATATTGAATGAAAAAGTTATTTTAAACATAAAGCCTTTCACATTTTATACCAGTTGAAGGTAGGAGAGTATGCCATCATGAATGTCCCCACAGTGCTAATATGAAGCAGCGTAATGACCCTCTATAATATTTAGGGTTTTTCATATTTTGTCATTGTGATAATAGGATATGTAAAGTCCAGTCACTGTAACACTGTACATTTAGCTGAATGTTTTAAAGGTAAGACTGTATTGGCACTGTCTCTGTTTGTATCAGATTACTATGTTTGAGTTACATCCGGCATTGTTAACTTTCAAGGAGGTATAATGAGGAAGACTTAGCAGGCAATTTGCAGGCAGTGCAGGGAGAAATGTTCTCCAATAAAAGTGTACATTTGGTCTTAGTACTGCTGCTAGAAACCAGGTAGAATTTAAATATATCTGCTAATGTCCCACAGTCTGAATAAACACTTAGGTATCAGACAGAACAAGTGAAAATTTGTTTGTAATTATAGGATTTTCTCAGAGAGTGTAGCTAAATGGGTTCCCAACATTTGAACAAAATTAGATAATACAAAAAACATTCATAAAATAATTTTTTTGCAAAATCTGTCTGATGACCAAAAGTCTGAATGGCAGAGGTGCACCTCAAATCTTTTCAACTATTGTGAGCATACATTTGTGAATAGGATTTAGAGAATTCATGCTCAGCTGACAGTTGCTACTCCAACATATCATACTGCCATATCAAGAAGTTTGGACCAGTAGAACATATAACAAAACTAAAGGAATAAGTCATAACAATGTACTCTGTAAGCAATACAAAGCCACAGCAGTGGTTACATGAAATTGTGCAATCAGATGGTTTCCTGCAGACTTAAGCAAAATGACATATATGAAGAATTATTATGTGAAGTTATGAAAAAAGTTTTCTGAGAAGTGACCAGTTACACAGAGAGAACCAATGCATTCTATTAATAACGCCTAATGGCCAGCAAATTACAGTACATACTATTACCATTATTTAGCCATGTTATCCACAGGTACATTGGTGTGTTTCTGACCCCTCAAAATATTATGTCAAGTAATTATCCTTGACAACCACACAATGCATTATGTGCATTAGACCATGCAATAAAAGACACATTGGACAGTAATACTTCAGTTCAAATTCCTGTTATTCAATAGGGGAATTTCAGTTAATACCACCTGCATATCCCCTACAAAAAGTCAGAATCCTTAAGAAATCATAAAAATGTGTTGGAGTACCCCAGGGGAGCACTGGTTTGTTGTGCATGTAGTACAACTTTGCTGTGTTTTTTTTTTATTTCAGTGAGCAAATGGCACAATTGTTAAATTGTATAGGTAGTATTTTAGGTATCCAATCACCTTACTTAAATAGTTTTGTTTGCAATGTGTTTGTTTTATAAAATATATACCTTTGTTGTTGCACTGCCTATGTTAAACATAAAGCAAAACATTATTCTTTAGCACATTCAGTATACACTTCTGAGCAACTACTTGACGCACAGCTTATAAATGTCAGTCTCTCCTTCCATTGATGTATGATGTCATGGAAATCTGAGTTCAAACTTTCTCATATATTACCTTAACAAGTCACTTGATGCTCCGACTGATTATATGGGTCTTCTGCAGTAATGTCATGCAGTGGACTATACCTGAATACCAAACTAAACATTTCTTGCACTGCAGCTATGTAATTCCTCCAGTCCCAGCACTAGCTTCCCTCTACCAGCTGGATCCCCCATCCCCAACCGGCTGCTTGACTGAGCTCCCATAGACGTCAGAGGTGACAGGACTGGAAGTATATCACACACAAGCAGCAACAGTAAAACATGACATATCAACCCCAATGGTATCTGCATAGAGTGGTTAAAGCTGTAGTCACAGCATTAATCCAGGACCCCATGATCTCTACAACTGCCCCAATCTAAACTAATGGCCAGGCAGATGCAAATGCCAATTGATCTCTTGAGGACATAATGAGGTGCCAAAAACTTTTAATATGCCTTAGAATGACAGAGATGGCATACCAGACCTACCCCTCTGGCTGGCAGAATATTCATCAGGAAGCCCCTCTACATCTGGTTGAACTAAACAAATTGATGTTTTTTTTATGTTTAAGGTATTCATCTTCAATTTCTCCAACTGTGATACAATAAAATGAATTTAAAAATGTAATCTCAGATAATGTATTAAATCTATCTCCCCTCTTAGACTTCTTCTTCTAACTTCCTTCCCTTTACCTCCACATTCTTTCTTTAATCTACTCAATAGACCTCTTATTTAGTCTGTCTGTTTCATCTTTACCTCTGTCCCCTCCCATCTCACTATCATTTCTTCTTCCTCCCTTTATTACATTTCTTTGCCTCTATATTACTATGTTTATTTCTTTGCCTTTATATCACTCTACTTTTTATCATAATCTACCTAGGCAGTTACATTCCTCACTGTACCAAAACTAAGGGCTGTGTTATTAGACCTTACAAAACCAGTCAAATTATCATATATCATGTATTACTCCAATTATTATAGTGTTATTAGTATGTAACTCATGCAATGTCGCTGTGCTTTTTGTAATTTATTCTATTTTGATGTGTATTAATTTCATGTGAAATGTCGCAAGGTCAGTTCTTATGCTAATTTATTAACTTTACTAATTGGTGAGCTTTTTTCCATGGGCCTCCTTTGAAAGGGGAAACTTCTGGCCCAGTTAGACTTTCCTGGTAATAACGTAAAATAAATAAAATAAACAACAAAACACCCTTTTAAGGAAGCCAGAAAATGACCCTTTCCTTTCCTTCTCGCTCTCTCTTTCTACATTTCTCCTGTACTCTGGAATTGGCCAGCAGGAATTATCTCAAGCAGGAGTAGAAATACTCCCAAGTCTTTCCTTGGGTGAGGCATGCTGGAGCTGTAGGTGGTTGGTATCAATATTGTCAAAACATGTAAGCACTACCTTTGTGTGCACTTATGCATAAAACAGCAGATAAGATTGCTGAGCTGTCATGGAAATGGTTGGCTCAGTGTGGAACAGGTTGTGTCCTTCTGACTACCTCCTTAACTGGTAGTCCTACTAGAATCTTCAGAGCTCATGCAGACAATGATAGAGATATGTGTTGGGTGTGAGTGAGAAGAAAACCATCCTAAAAGGAATCTGTATGATCAGCTGTCACTCTGCTTTTGTGATAGCCACAGAAAATTGACAATGAGCAAACATGTAAATGCAATATTTCCCTTAAGTGCGTTAGATGTCCTTCTAGTCATGTGTTGCAAATGTTCGGCCAGTATACAAAAGATTTCAGTCACTGTATGGTGCATGGAACATCTGACATGGCTAGTAGAATGTGGGCCATAAAAGTGACATCTGCATGCACCAGCCCTCAGAACTTCTCAGCACCCAGTCGAATGTCAGTTGTTCCTGCCATCCCGGCCATTGGATTCAGAAGAAATCTGATAAGTGCCCCATTGTGGAAACTTTTCAGTCATTTATTTTATCCTAATGCTTGTTCATGTCATCCAGAAAGGACAAGTGTAAGTGCAGCCATCAGATACCCCACAAGGACGCACACAATTAGTGTCTCTTTTGTTTATGTAGGTCGCACGACTGCAAGGCCTGCACCATTTGCCAGGCGTTTGTACCCAAAACTCTCTACAGCCATCTGCACATGCTCAACCTATACCTAGAAAACCAACATCTCAAACAGTTCACCTTAGATATGGAGTGTTCCACTGGCTTACCTGTCGAACTGCCGAAAAAGAATGCCAAGATGATCAGGCCTGTGACTACCGCTGCGCCTCATTTGTCCGACCCTCAACCTGAGGCTGATGTCGGCCTAGTTGAAGACTTGGGCTCTGCCACTTCAATACAGTGGGTACCTTCACAGAAGCCACACAATCTTGCGTGGAGGGCACATCCACAGATGCTTTTCTGACATTGGTATCTGATGCTGGGGGGGGGGGGGGGGCAGTGTTCTCAGCAGCACCATCAGATTCCTCTGTTACCTTACAGTTGCCAGATTACAGGCCTTCCTCCATGCAGACACCCACTAGGTCTCTCAAAAGGAAGGAAAAAAGAAAGCATTTGTCTCCTGCTCCTGAAAGTACCCCAGACAAGCAGACCTTCAGCCAAAGTCTGTTTAGTGCTTTTATGGCCTTACAGCCTACCACTCCAGGGACATCCACTGTCCCTCCTCCCATCCTGAGCTGTAGGCCTCAGACATCAGATCCCTCTCAGAGGGAAGAGGAGGAATTCTCTGATTCTTCTTCTGAATAATCCCTATCATATACCTCTCAGCTGCTTTCCCGCGGGATATGGCTCTCCAGAGTAAGAATCCATTGACCCTGACTCCCCAGCAGAAGATTTGACCTTTGGGGAAACTATTACTAAAATTAGGGTACATTTCAAGTGGGAATCATCTGAAATGTCAGAGGTCCAAAAAAGGTATTATGACCTCTTTCAGATGAATTCCCCAACCCGTACTGCTGTCCACCCATTCTACCTGCCTTCCTAGATGCCTTCTCTTCAGCATCCCAGAACCTGGACTCACAGCCCCCTGCTCCACACAGACCTGACAGGTTTTGTAAAGTTCCTGAGAATGCAAAGTTTCTAATTAAGTGTCCTGCTGCAGACCCTGCCACTATTTCCATTTCCACTGATAAGACTTCAAAACTATTGCCTTCCACCACCATTCTCCCTGCTGACAAGGACAGCAAAACTATGGAATGTCTAGGTAAGAAAATATACACTTCTGCTACTCTGGCTTTCAGAGCCACTAATTACCAGATACACATGGCTAAATATGCCTTATCCCTTCTGGAGAAGATCTCCAAGGAAATGTCAGACTCCCCAGATTCTGCTGCCAAAGCTTCACTGTCTTCCTTAGTTGCTCTCACTTCTCAGGTTGCCAGGCATTCTATCAAGTGCAATTATGATGCTGCTGAGGCCTCAGCCAGGTCAGCAGCATCAGCATCTGCTTTGAGAAGGTACTCCTGGATATGCCTGCAACCTGTACCAGATGAGTTTAGACGCAAGCTGGTCAATACCCCTTTGGACAACACAGCCCTGTTTGGAACAAAAGTGGCTGACATATTTAAGTCATTATAACAAAAGGGGAAAGAGATACAGGATTTAAAACACCTGCTGGTTTCTGCTATTCCAAAATTCCAGAGGAATTACCCAGCAAAAACACAATTTATTAGAAAGCACTCTCACCCTGCTGCTTCCGCAAGGCCTAGGAAAACTTCCAGGAAGCAACCCACTCCTACCAGATCCCCTACCTCTTCTAGCCAGAGGCCACCCTTTCAAGACAGGGCAGGTAGTGTCTGACTATCATCCAAATTTAAAAAGCCCTCCTTTTCCCAATATCCCTCTCTCAGAATGCCTTTGTCACTATCTGGAAGTGTGGACACATCACCTCAGACAAATGAGTCTTCTCTATAATAGAGAATGGGTACTCATGCCTCCAAAGAGAAGAGGTATCCCACAGCCATCAAAAGAACAGCTCCCCCTATTTCAGTCAGTGTTAGGCAACCTGATGGCTCAGGGCACCATTCAAAAAGTCCCACTGTCTGCAAAAGGAAGAGGCTTCTACTCCAGGATTTTCCTGGTTCCAAGAATACACCGTCCCTGGAGGCCAATTCCAGACCTCTCACTACTCAACCTCTTCTTTCAGGTCCAAGCCTTCAGGACATTGACCTTACCAACCCCCCAAGGGTTCATGGCCACCTTAGATATCAAGTATGCCTACCTTCACATCCCTATAAGGCCCAATTTCAGGAAATACCTGAGGTTCTCTGTCAGTTCCTCTCACTTTCAATTCTCTGCCTTGCCCTTTGGGCTTTCCACTGCACCCAGAGTCATCACCAGATGTCTGGCTCCAGTTATTGCCTTCTGTGGGACAAAAGGAATCCAAATATTCCCTTACCTGGATGACTTGTTCATTCAGGCAGACTGCAAACAGATCCTCTGGCAACACTTACAAGTTGCCATTACCCTTCTATAGTCCCTGGGATTTCAAATCAACTTCCCAAAATCCCATTTGGAACCTACTCAAGACATCGTCTTTTGGGGGTGCAGGATTTGGAATGACATTATGAAAGCCTTCCCCCCAGAAAAGGTGGAAAGCTTAACACAACACCTACTTCTGGTCCTCAAGACCACAGAATTAACTGCAAGGCAGTATCTCAGGCTCCTGGGCTACATGGCAGCCACTATCCCCATGCTACCATTAGCAAGACTCCATATGAGGAAATTGCAATGGTACCTCAGGTCAGTTTGGACCCAACACTCCCACCCCCTTGAGTACAGGGTACCTCTTCTGCCCTGCCTGAAACAAGAAGTCCACTGGTGGTTGAAGCAGGTGAACCTCAACCCAGGTCTTCCCCTTCAACCAGCTCAACCCAAACAAATCATGCACACAGATGCCTCAGACTTGGGCTGGGGAACAATTCTGGGACACCTGAGAGTGCAAGGATTATGGCCAGCATCACACAGGAAAGAACACTTGAATATCCAAGAGATGAGGGCAATATTATTGGCCCTGCAAGCCTTCCAAACCAACCTACAACAGGGACCACTAAAAATTTTTACAGACAATTCCACAGTGCTGTGGTATCTCAACAAGCAGGGGGGGGGGGCAAATCTTGTCTTGCAGACTGGCACTCCTGGCGTGGGAACTAGCCACCTCCCAGGGAGTAACCTTACAGGCAGTTTACATTCCTTCACAACAGAATTCTCAGGCAGACTCCCTCAGCAGATCCATGACAAACAATCACGAATAGATGGTTCACAGGGATATCTTCATGGACCTGGTCCACCCATGGGGTACACCTCAAATAGACCTGTTTGCCTCCTCCATCAACAGGCAACTTCCGTCCTTCTGCACCAGACTTCCACGTCATCAGGCTATGGCAACAGATGCCTTCTCAATATCCTAGAAGGGGATGTTTCTCTATGCATTCCTCCCTTCCCACTTGTTCAGAAGGTCCTGCTGAAGATCCAGCAGGACAGACCTGAAATCTTGTTGGGGACTCCCTCTTGGCCAAGACAGCTTTGGTTCCCCCTCCTCTTACAGCTATCCAAGGTCAATCATCACAAGTTACTCAACCAGAGTGGACCTTTTCACACAGCACATGGGATCGCAAATACACCCACAGTGGCAACCTCTGCACCTCACCCTGTGGGTGGTAGGATTCTGATCCCTTTCTGACACCTTTACAGTGAGGACATGCTCACTGTCCTGCAGGAGGCCAGTAAACCAAATACAAAGAAATCTTACCTATCAAAGTGGAAGAGATTTTCAATATGGTGTCTCAAAAGGCAGTTGGACCCACTGGAAAGCAAGACCCCTCTAACACTGTCTTACCTGTGTGAACTATTGCAGACAGGCTTGGTCTTCTCATTCATTAAAGCCCACTTGTCTGCCATTTCAGCATGCCTGCCTCTAGATGCTCCCATAGCTTCCAGGCTACCAGCTAAGTTATCTCTTAAAGGGGTCTTTCACCTCAGACCACCCAGGAAACCCTCTCCCTCCCATGGGATCTCAACTATGTTTTAGAGAAGCTCACACTCCCTCCATTTGAGCCAGCCGATAAAGCTTCCCTACAACACTGCACATGGAAGACTGTCCTCCTCATTGCCTTGACCTCAGCTAGGAGAGTATCAGAGTTGCAGGGCCTCATGGCTATTCTACCCTTCTTAGTTTTCCACACTGACAGGGTTATTCTTAGAACTAACCCCTCCTTCATGCCCAAGGTGGTGAATGACATTTCCCTAAATCAGGCCATCCACCTACCAACCTTATTTCCTAATCCACTGGGAGACAGTGGGAGAGTCCTCCATTTCCTGGATGTGCACAGACAACTCAGATATTATCTGCACAAAACCAAGTCCATCAGACAAGCTGAGCAACTGTTTATCTCCTTCCACCCCAGGGCCCTAGGGAAGGCAGTAACTAAACAAACTATCTCAACATGGATTTCCAAAGCTCTCACCTTTTGCTACAAACACCAAGGGAAATCCCTGCAAGGTACTGTCAAAGCACACTCCACCAAGGCAATGGCCTCCTCAGGGGCCTTCTTCAGGGGTATTGATATCTCCACCATACTGGAAGCAGTCACTTGGTTTTCAGAGCACACCTTCACCAAACACTACAAGTCAGAAAACATCTCAGGGCTAGAGCTGGGTTTGCCAGGGTTGTCTTCCATAGATTCCTGGAGAACTCTACTAGGCCACCTCCCCCTTCTTCACAGTGAGCTTTGGCACTCACCCATATGTGATAAATATTGCAACATGTGAAAAGAAGGGCATAGAAGAGTTATGTAAAGTCTTACCATAACCATAGATGTCCTTCTCTTCCATGTTGCAGTATTCCTTTCCACCCACTTATCCCTCCTGCTATGCAGCATTTCCCGTTCTGGATGGCACAGGGCTGCCATTACCCTTGCTAGGACTGGTCCCGATGGGGGCTTACAGTTCTGATGGTTGGTGCATGCAGATGTCACTTTATGGCCCACATTCTGCTAGCCACATCAGACACCCAACACACCATACAGTGACTGAAATCTTTTGTATACTGGCCGGATGTTCGGGTAGCAAGAGGAGTAAACCCATATGTGATGAATACTGCAACATCAAAGTGAAGGACATCTATGGTCGGATCCCTATTGATCCATCAAATTTACGTTTCACCGAAACGTAAATTTGCTACTGCAGCTTCATGAAAGTGCATTTGTTTGAAAATGCACTTTAATAAAAAACAAAAACAACAAAACCTAAAAAAAAACTACACTAAACACTATTATGCAGGGGGGCAAGCCCCCTGCACCCTCCACACCCCCCTACTTTAATATTCTCACTCCGAGATCGCACTACAGTGGGGAAAAGGGAATATTCCCTTATCCCCACTGTACCACAATGTGAGCAATAGTTTCCTTAGTTGCACATCAAGAGAAAATGTTGATGTACAACTAAGGTTACATGCATACTGCATGTTTTCATGTATTACCTATTTTTTTCTTTATTGTGTTTTTTACCACAAAAGTGCATTTTCGACAAAATGCACTTTCGCGGAAGTGCATTCGCGAATTTACGTTTTGTTGAAACATAAATTCAATGGATCAAAGTAGATCCCTATGGTCATGGTAAGATTTTACACACCTTTTTTATTTAAAAACTTCTGTTGAAGGCATGTAAGTGACTTTCAGGTGTAACATCAAATCTAAAATTATAGTTTCACAATAATCAGGTAAAGAGAGAGGTAACACTATCAGCTGATTTAATATAAGTTGAGGTTACACAATAAATGCATATTACATCCTGTTATTATTCAACTTAGAATGTGTGGTTCTGTGTACATTGTTATAAGAACTTGTATTGTCAACAAAATCAAATATCTTTGAGACATGTAAATGTATGATGAAACTGGCAATATATCATGATGCAACTGTAATGTGAAAATATAACATTTTCTTATGATTCAATTAAAAAGAACTGAAGGAAGGCCAAGCATGTCACTGCGGTAGCCATAGTATTTGACTGTTAGTAAACATCAACAATGATGGAGTCAGTGAAAATTAAGATAGAATCCTACCAAGCAAACCTTAAGAAGCAATATCCTGAGTCATTTAAGTCGTGCAAAATGGTCGAGAGTGCTAGAGCAGTTTTGGTTGCTGCTTGGGCATGAGAAAATTATTGGATGGACCTTGGATGTTAATTATTGGACACACTCAAAGGAATTTGGTCAAACCATTTGCATTTTTAGTGTGGTGAGGAGAATGTTGTTTAGGCTATTTTAAGCAAGGGTGATAAAACACCGACATCAGTCAAGAAGACTGTTGAGTGGTAGATGGAGCAGTCTGAATTATTTCACAACCGAATAGATAAGTCTCCATTATAACAAACAATGCTGAAGCCTGATAGTGAGGTGTATCTCATCTGGTGAAACTGCTTTGGCAAAGCACCAGAACTGGATGAGAGTCAGTTATCCAGAGATGCAGGAAACACTGAACAGAGTAGGATATTGTTGTTAAGACACATCATTGCTATAACTTAATATGAAGGTAGTGTGCCTCTGGAATGGCACACTGTGCTGGTAATCCCCATTTTTAAAAAGGGGTAGAAATCCCAAAAAAAGTCTTTGCTATGGAGTTTCATTGGCGACTGCACCTGGTAGGCAAACTTTGGCTTCAAGAGGAGTAGCGCTGATTCTTTCTTAGCAATGCAGCAAGCAGGGGGGCCTTAAAAATCCTTAGCAGTTTGTAAATCAAGTCTAGTGATGCTCTTGAGTGAAATGCAGAAGAAATAGGTTAGTTCCTCTTAATGTAAGAGGAGGTATTACGTTAAGTATATGTGCTACTTAGTGTTTGCTTTCCAAGAGTGGGACCCATCTACTTATCTTGGAGTTAAACATAAACCCCTCATGGTAAGAACTCTTCTTTGTAAAGGTTGCCTATTTGTTGTCTCCATACCTGTTCATGAGTTTCATGGACAGAATCTCAAGACACAGCAAGAGAGAGGATGGTGTCTAACTTGGGTGGGTTGTAAGTGTGACTGTAGCTTTTTCCAGTGTACGCTCTCATTCTGACCTCATCTGGCTTTTTTAACTATAATCTCCACTTTGAACTCCAGTGGTTTTCTAGTGAATATGAAACAAGACTGAAAATCAGAACTTCCATATCTGCTACAAGAAAATAGTGTACTGCTGTGTGCCAGTGAGAAGAGCAGATAGCAGTTGTCTTTAGAGGATTAGTTTAAGTATATGGACGTCTCATTCACGAGTGGTTGTATGTAGGATCATCAGACTGGCTTTGGTCTGCAGTTATAGGTATTTTGTACCTTTCTATAAAGTTAGAGATGTGTTTGTGTACAAAGTTCACAGTATACTTGTCATTCACATCCTTACTTTTATTTATGGCAATGAACTTCAGGTGATGTTGAAAATGATGTGATCATGAACACAACAGTGGAATGAAGGCTTAACTTAAGAGATACAGAAGACAAGTCAATAGGATAGCATGAAGAGATGAGTTACCCAAAGCAATCTTAGTTTAAAGCCACTGCTCCTTCAGATTCAGAAGTACCAGTCCTCTGGGAGACTCCTGATGCAGGTGCATTGCATGTTCCATTGATCAATAGCCTGGACACTGACCCAGCACATCTGGAGGGATTATATTACTCAGTTTACCTGGGATGCTGCAGGAGAAGGCAGAGTTTGCAATTCAGGTGATAAACATCTCATCAGCTCTCACTGATATGATGCTGTGAGTCACATCAAGACCACCAATACAATAACAATAATGGGTGGATATATTAACATATAGGGTAGTGACTAACTGGGCATTCACCAGTGTTATGATCTAAGACAGCTAGCTGTAAAGCATATAAATAAACAATGACATCATGCCTACAGTTTTGACAGTTCAATTTTCTTTAATTCAGTCCTTTAACCTATTCATACTATAATCCTAATAACAAACAAGGACACCTGACATGAGGGATTGGGCTGATTGTATTTTATAAAAGTAAATGTAGCTGGGAAGGGGCTAAGGCAAGTAGAAGACAGTCAAATGTAAGAGGCTTGAAGGAAGTAAGACTGGCTATGGGAGATATTCAGTGTTCTCAAATCTATTTAACAGGAAGTCAAAATAAGGTGCTTATCAACCCAAACGAATCTTGTGCCATTTTATTTGGTGCCCTGCCAAGGATGAAGTCCTCTCTTCCATTTAATATTAATGAGCCAGTGGACCTCTCCATCTCTCAAAGCCAGTCTAAAATATTATGGCTTTCACATAGTCTCCAGACTGTCAGTCACGTAACACACTGGATTAATCATAGATATAATAATCATCCAACTAACACTGTGCAATAAAATAACTGGTATGCTCTGACATGTTGTCAGATATGTAATAATTAGATATTTTAAGCCTGTTAATTATAATCTCTCCTTTATCTCAAAGGGTCATCTTCTTTCAAGACTTTACTATTGTAACAACAGTAAAGAAAATATATTATTCTGTTACCTTCTTAAATCACTTAACCATGAAACATGTCCACTCTTGTAATATAAATGTTCAGTCAAGCACACCTCTCACAAATTATGAACTTAAGACACTAATGTCATTTTAGTTTATATAACTATCTTCAGAAAGATCATAAAGAGGAATCAGCCTTCTCAAATACCATGCCAGTAGATCTTAAACACTACCTCCCCTTCCACAATCTAAGACAATTTTTTTAAATTACCTTAAGAGTTTGTCTTTGTGTAACCAGTGCAGGAACAACCCCTGCCCAATTGTACACTCCTGCTCTAGTCTTAGTGACTCAGATACTCTTGGTTTTATTATCATTTTCTTCTTATGTCTTATATAAATTATTTTCACTGCCTCTGTCTTCCTAATAAACATTTAGCAACCCCCTATTCAACTCTCTACTCTCTGTAACTGACTTAAGCTGTCTTGTAATCGTATGTTACATTGTTATAACAATCTATGTATATTTGTTTCTATGGCATGAAACTTTATATAATTTATGGACAATGATAAAATCTACTAAAGCAAAATTGTAACCTGTTTTCATGTCTTTATATCTGTGTGTGCTCTGTTGCTTCTGGTTAGGGTTATGGCTAAAGAGTCCATTGAGACAACTCACTTATCTCACTAGAAAATAATCTGTAACTAAGTAAAGTTGGCATTTAATGCAAGTAATGAAGGATGCTAATCATGGGAGACTGGAATCAGGACCCCATCTCGAATGCATGGAGAAGGCAGACAGAGGCATGTGGCTTGCTGTCACCTTAAGATTAATCATGCAGAATAGTGTACAGTAGCAATGACAATGGCAAATGAGATGCTGAGTTCTGTAAACAGTAAAGAATTAGCCGTGGAAGTAATGATCATACCGTCGCTCAGAAGAACACTGGCAAGGGCCCAACTGGAATATCGTGTTCTGTTCTAGAGACTCCATATGAAGTCTCAGATTTATTTGGTAGAAGGGGGTACAGAGGAGGTCAAGCAAGATACTAAGGGATCTATGAAAATACTCAAGTTAGGACACAAGATGATATGGACTGACTATATTAACATCAGTGTAGAACTGAAAAGGAAGGATGGGGAGAATGTAAGCCGTAGATGGCAAAATGAAAGTTCCGTGTTTATCAGGGAATATGTTTAAAGGTATAATTGTGGATATGTGGAATTAACTGCCAAAGGAGATAAGGAATCAAAAAATATGGAAAGGTTATTGAGTTCAAGTTAGCATATGATAAATGACAAAAGATAAGGAGAGGCATTGGATGATCAGCTGCATAGGGCTTAACAGAAACAGCCAAACATTAGCTGTATGCCCCCACATTTTCCACAGCAGCTGATTTGTATGTTTATATGTAGGTATGCACCTTCCTCTTCTATAAAAAGCTATAGAAGAAAACATCCTCTAAAATATTAATTATTTCATAATATGTCACAGCTCCTCCTCAAAAAAAAAATAAATTGAAAACACAAGATGATACCTTGGTATGTTATCTATCAGTTCGGGTAAACAATAGCACCAGCAAATGTTATACTGTACTGCAATGGGAAAAAAAAAAAAAACAATCATAATACCTGTGCTTGAAAGTGACACCTCCATGGACCCCCCCCCCCAACTGTCACCCATAACTCTTGTTTTCTACAAGTCATGCTCAGAACATCTTGCACACCAAACTCCAGAATTTGTCTTTTTAGATAAGCTGCCCTCCCATGGCTGACAGTGTAAGACTACATCTAGGAATTATGCCTTTGTGTTGGTCAGTGTCTCCTATTTATGCACAATCACTCAAGTCAAGTCTAGCTCCTACCCCTTATAACAAGTTCAAGGGACTCTCATACATAAAAGGCCATACCTCAGCTTATTCTATGCAGTATATAACCTTTCTCTAAAAGGAGTCCTTCTCTCTTGAACTCATTCTATTCACAGCTTAACTTGAAATAAATATTGGGCCATTGTCCTTCTATTTTCATGTTGCAGTATTCTTAACCTTAGGGATTTGCTGCCTGCAGCACTGGACATCCAGCCATTATACCAAAGTCTTGAAAGCAGGGGTACATGTGACGCTGCATGTAAGAGCCATAAACTGATCCGGCTATATCTGTGGCGTCTTTACATACCCAGTTCAGAAATTTTCTGCTGCAGTGTGTTTCAGACATCCACTCGCCAACTCCAGTAATCTGGCATTTGTTTGACTTTGGTCATCTGTTTTCAATGACCTGGCTGTCCACATTCAGATAAGTACCCTTGCAAGTTTTTTCTTGTTTCATTAACTTTTTCAGACGCATGTCATCTAGGAAGGGAAAGTGTGCTTGTGGAAGACAAATTCCACATAAGGATACACACGGTCAGTGTTTATTTTGTTTAGGGGCAGGTCATGATTACAAGTCCTGTGATATTTGCCAATTTTTTGTCCCCAAAACCCTTAGAAGCTGTCTGTCAGCTTTAAATCTCTATTTGGAGAATCAGCGCCTCCGACGTTTGGCATCCGGGATGGAGGGCAGAGCAGGCACTTACGACAAGATGCCAAGGAAGAAGGCTAAAAAAGTTAGGCCCAGTGTCCAAGCTGCACCTCAGGTGTCCAGTAAGATTCTCGAGGTGAGTGTCAGCCCAGGAAACATCCAGATTTCAGGTGATTCGCTGTTACCGGGAACCAAAATGGAAGCTGGTATAGAGGATATCCAGAGTACATCCGCTGAGGCCTTACAACCATCAGCTCCTGATGATGAAGGAGAAACATGGCTCATGGTGGTGGAGGGGCCTTCTGTTGCCTTGCCATCCACTCAAAGATTGGCACCCAGGCCTGGTACTGCTCCTTCTACTTCCTTAAAATGAAAACAGAAGGAGAAACACATGGCTAAGGACCATACTCCAGCTTGGGAGACCTTCTCCCAGTCTCTTTTCAAGGCCTTTCAGGTACTCCAGACCCAGATTCCCCAATCAGGCCAACCACCTGTTTCACAGGAAGAATCAGAGGAAGAGTCTTCCTCCTCAGATGAGTCCCTGATCTATTGTTCTCAGATTGAATCCCCTAAGGTTTTTGCTACTCCTGAAGAAGAAGAGTCCCTCACTCCTGATTCCCCTGGAGAAGATTTCTCCTTTGTGGATACTATTTCCCTGCTTAGGCAGCATTTTAAGTGGGAGGTCTCAGATGTTTCTGAGACCAAGAATAGATATTTTGAACTCCTGTAGATGGAGCAGCCCTCACCATCTGCAGTTCCACCTTTACTTACAGCATTCCATGATGCCTTCTTATCCACTTCCCAGAACCCAGAGTCACAGCCTCCTGCTAACAAGAGACCAGACAGAGTTTATAAAGTGACTGCAAAGGAACAGTACCTTTTCAAGAATCCACCAGCAGATCCTGCTGTTATTGCAGTTTCAGCTGACACATCTTCAAGGCAGCTACCTTCCTCTTCCCTTTTTCCCACTGATAAAGACAGTAAATTTATGGATAGGTTGGGAAGAAGATATACACTTCTTCCAACTTGGCCATAAGAGCACTTAACTACCAGACTTATATGGCCAAGTTTGTTCTGGATTCCCTGACCAAGGCCACTACCCTGCTGTCTGACATGCCTGACTCACCAGCTAAGGCTCAGCTGAATATCCTTCTGTCCATGGTATCCCAGGTGACAAGACACTTAATTAAGTGCAGCTATGATGCTGTTGAAGCCTCTTCCAAATTGGCTGCTTCTAGTTCTGTCTTAAGGAGGTTTTCCTGAATGAGGCTCCAACCTTTGCCTTTGGATGTCCAAGCTAAATTGCTAGATGGCCCTTTGGATAAATCAGAACTCTTTGGAGCTGCCTCTGCAGAGTTACTTAAGTCACTGCAGGAAAAATGAAAAGACTTACAGAATCTGAAACATTTATTGGTTTCACCTGTTGCCAGATTTCATAGGAACTACCCCCAAAAGCCTAGCTTTGTCAGGAGGCAGTCCACTCATCCTTCTGTGGATCAGTCCAGGGGATGAAGACAACCTAGGAAACAATCTGCCCATAGAATTTCTTCCACCTCAACACCTTCTTCCTTTCGGAGGCAACCAGACCCAGATAGAGCTCCTCCACAGTGACTCTCTTCCCTTGCCCATTTCCACCCCCCTCTCCCTACGCCTAACCCTATCCCTACACTCCTGGCAGAAAATTACCACAGACAGGTGGGTACTCTCCATCATCGAGAGAGGATACTTCATGACTTGGTGGGCATCTCCACCATTTCAGGGAGTTCCACAACCCCCATCCAGTCAGCTTTTACTCTTTCCAACTATCCTGAGCCAACTCCTTTCTCAGGGCACTATAGAACAAGTACCAAGGATCAGTTAGCCAAGGGTTTTTATTCCAGGATGTTTTTGGTTCCAAGAAAAAACAGTCCTTGGAGACCCATTCTCAACCTGCTCTACCTCAATCTCTTCTTCAATATGTCTACTTTCAAAATGCTCACATTACAACACCCGCTTCCCCTTATTCCTCAACAAGCCTCCATGGCCTCCCTGGATCTGAAGGATGCATACCTTCACATCCCTATTCATCCCACTTACAGGAAATCTCTTCATTACTCAGTGGGTTCTTCACATTTTCAGCTCTCTGCCTTGCCCTTTGAACTCTCCACAGCCCCAAGAGTATTCACCAAATGTCTAGGCCCAGTCATTGCATATTGCAGACTACAGGGCATACAAATTTATCTTTACCTGGACGATCTCCTGATGTTACACAAAGATTCTCTCACCCTGTCTCAACACCTGGACTTTGTTTGTAGGATCTTGCAGAATCTAGGTTTCACTGTGAATTATCTAAAGTCTCAAATGACTCCCTCACAAGATCTTATTTTCCGGGGGTGCAGGATAAGGACAGACTTTATGTCAGTCTTTGCCCCCACCCAGAAAGTGGAGTTTCTCACCCAATTTTTCCACTCCCTCCTACCACTAATAACCATCTCAGCCAGAGAATTCTTGAGAATCCTGGGATTTATGGCCTCATTGATCCACATGATCCCTCTAGCCAGGATGCACATGTGGAAGTTTCAGTGGGTATCGAGAAATTCTTGGAACCAACACGTCCATCCCTTGGAAACAAATCTTCCTCTTCTTCCCTGCTTAAAAAGGGAACTCACCTGGTGGATCTCAACTATCACCCTCAATCAACTGGTGCACTTGCAGATTCCTCCACCCAAACAGCATCTTTACACAGATGCATCAGATCTAGGTTGGGGGCTATCCTTCACAGTACCAACATCCAGCACAAAGTGCAGGGGGAGTGGTCCATTCAAGAAAGAAAGGACTACATCAGCCTAAAAGAGCTAAGGGCCCTTTTCCTTTCAATATAGGCCTTTCAAGAGATCCTTCTGCCAGACACATTGAAGGTCATCACAGACAACATGACAGTCCTATGGTACATAAACAAACAGGGAGGAACAAGATCCTACCCTCTTTGCAGTCTGGCAATTCAAATCTGGTCCCTGGCAACAGCATACAGATTAATTTGCAGGCAGTTTACATTCCATCAGAAGACAATGTGATGGCAGACACCCTGAGCAGGACCTTAACACCCTCCCATGAATGGATGCTTCATATGGAAGTGTTTCTGGATCTAGTTCACAGGTGGGTTTTCCTCAGGTAGATCTGTTTGCCTCCTCCCAGAATAGACAGATGCCCATCTTTTGCACAAGGCTTCCCTATCCACAAGCCTGGAACATAGACACCTTCTCCTTTTCATGGGAGGGAATGTTCCTTTATATATCCCCCCCCCCATTTCCTTTGATTCACAAAGTCCTCCTGAAAATACAGAAGGACAAACCAAAAGTCCTGTTGGTGACTCCCTTCTAGCCAAAACAGCATTGGTTTCCCCTACTTTTCCTTCTAGCCCAGGGCAATCACCACAGGTTACCTCACCACTTCAACCTACCCACACAAGACAAGGGGTCTCTTAATCATCCCCACCTTCTCGATCTCAATCTGACACTGTGGGTTACAGAGTTCTGATCCCCTTCAGGCACCTATACTCAGAGGACGTACTCAATGTTGTGCAGGAGGCTAGAAAACCAAGTACTAGGAGAAACTATTTATTTAAATGGAAATGATTCTCCCATTGGTGCCTTAAGAGTAAACAGGACCCATCTCAAGCTTCTATTCCAGTGGTTCTTCATACCTGTGTCAGGTACTGCATTCAGGGTTGACTTATTCTTCAGTAAAAGTGCATCTCTCTGCCATTTCAGCTTGCCTTCCCTTGACTTCACCTCTGGCTTCCAGGTTAGATGTCAAGCTGTTTCTGAAACGGGTTCTTCATATTAGACCTCCTTGTAAACCCATTCCCCTCTTTGGGATCTTAGCTTTGTGATGGAAAAACTTACACTAGCTCACTCTGAGCCAGCCAATTCTTCCTGTCTTAAATTATGTGCTTGGAAAACAGTCTTGTTAGTGGCTCTCACTTTTGCCAGGAGGGTGTTTCAGATCCATGCCCTTATGGTTTCACCTCCCTACCTTGTTTTCCATAAGAATAGTATTTCCCCTCTATGAACCAACCCTTCCTTCATGCCAAAAGCAGTTAATGAAATGTCCTTAAGCCAGACCATATATTTGCCTGTCTTCTACCCTCAGCCACAGAACTCCTCCGAAAGGACTTTGCATTCTCTGGATGTTCATAGACAACTGGGGTTCTACTTTGACAAGACCAAACCCTTCAGACAGTCTGATCAACTATGTGTCTTCTTTCATCCTAGGGCCATAGGCAAGGCCGCGTCAAAACAGACAATTGCCTCTTGGATTTTTAAGGCTATTGCCTTTTGCTATTCCTTTCATGGAAAGCAATTGAGTTCATCTGTCAAAGCCCATCCCACCAAAGATGCTTCCTCTTCAGCAGCCTTTCCAAGGGCATTGATTACTCTTCTCTTCTGGAGGCAGCATCATGGTCCTCTGTACATACCTTCACCAAGCATTCCAAGTTGGACGCCATCTCCAGGGCTAGAGCAGGGTTTGGCCCTCTGTACATACCTTCACCAAGCATTCCAAGTTGGACACCATCTCCAGGGCTAGAGCAGGGTTTGGTCCTCTGTACGTACCTTCACCAAGCATTCCAAGTTGGACACCATCTCCAGGGCTAGAGCAGGGTTTTGTCCTCTGTACATACCTTCACCAAGCATTCCAAGTTGGACACCATCTCCAGGGCTAGAGGAGGGTTTGGTCCTCTGTACGTACCTTCACCAAGCATTCCAAGTTGGACGCCATCTCCAGGGCTAGAGCAGGGTTTGCTAGGTCTATTCTGCAGGGTGTCATAGACTCTGCTCCCCTTCCTGCCCCCCCAAATTACTGCCTAGAGAGCTTTGGTACTTTCCCTAAGGTTAAGAATACTGCAACATGAGAATAGAAGGACATAGAATAGTTGTGTAAGAACTTAGCATAACCATAGATGTCCTTCTCTTCCATGTTGCAGTATTCAGTCCCACCTACCTATCCCCCTTCTTTTTTGACCAAATTATAAACTGGGTTCTTTCCCCTGACAACTGGCTTTTGTGTCTGTCAGGGGTTTTGTACTACCTTTTACTCCTCCTATTCCTGTTGGCCCTCTCTATGCAGCAGCCAGTTCTGAAATGGGTACATGCAGATGTCACAGATATAGCCAGCATCAGTTTATGGCTCTTACATGCAATGTCGCACGTACCCCTACTTTCAAGACTTTGGTATACTGGCCGGATGTCTGGTGCTGCAGGCAGCAACTCCCTAAGGTTAAAAATACTGCAACATGAAAGAGGACATCTATGGTTATGATAAGTTCTTACACAACTATTCTTTCAGACTGTCTCTGGAAGACTAGTATTACACCATATCCCTTTTTAGTCACTGTGAACAGTGGTAATCCAGAAAGCTTGAATCAGGTCTGGTATCCTACCTGTGATCCAGAAGTTGACAGGACTAACAAGAAACAGAGTACAAAAGATTAGTCCGGATAAAATTTCTTCAGCTAGTAGATCTAGGAGAATCAAGCAAAGTGAACTGGCCATGAGGAATCATAGGTTCATAGGTTCATACTAGGCTATCTGCCCTGGGGCAATTATAAGCCTAGCCCGATTCTGTATGGCTTATATCACCCCTTGATTTGAGTATACTGTGCCCTTTTTAAGGTTTAGTTTACTGTGCCTCTGTCTAATAGTGACACGGGAGTAATCCCTGGGACAAACCAACGATCCCCCATCCACCTATTGAGATTCTTCTTGAAGAGATTCAGTGAGGTGCTCTGCCTCACATGAACTGGAATTCTATTCCAGAGCGAAGGGAGCCTTTGGGTTATGAACCTGTCCCTCCAGCAAGTTCTATTTATTTCTGTGCTGAGGTTCAAGTCCCCCGAGCATGCGGCTCTAAGGGATTTAGATTTACTGAGGTGGAGCATGTCCATTAATTCTGGATTTGACATAGCTTTGCATGTCAGGCATAGATTGCCTCAAAGTAGGTGGTATGCAACTGAGTAGAGCTGGAGTTTTTTTAACCGAGCAGCATATGGCATCTGTTTGAGACCCTTGATCATCTTGGTGAGATACTTTTGGGGTCTTTCTAATTGCTGCAGGTGTCGGGTAAGGTACATCCCAAAAGGGGCATTGTATTCTATGATGGGCCTGATGAGGGATGAATAAAGGGGCAGGATTACCTCTCTTGATCTAGATGTGAAACCCTTCGTGATGAGGTGGGCTATGTAGAAGGTCTTTCTAACCACTTTGGCAATGTGGTTTTTAAAGGAGAGATTGCTATCAACTTGGGTCCCTAGGTCCCCAATAACTTTCTCTGTACTTAATGGGTTTCCACCTATGTGGTAATTTGTGGGCACATTGTTTTTGCCAAAGGGTATGACTATACATTTTTTGGCATTTAGCTTTAAACCATGGCGCTGGCACCAGTTATCTGTCTCTGTGAGACCTTTTTGAAGGATGTTTGTGTCAGCTGGAGAGTCGATTATGGCACCCAGTTTGCAGTCGTCTGTGAACTTGGTGAGCCATAGTCCTCCCACATTTGCCTGTACCTCGGAAAAGTATATACCGAACAAGAGTGGTCCCAGGACAGAACCCTGTGGGATGCCACTTGTGACCGGTTTCGAGTCTGACATGGCTCCAGCAACTCTCACTCTGTGGGTTCTGTCTTTGAGCCAGTTTGCAACCTATCTTGTGACATAGGGGTTTATATTTAAGCTGGATAGCTTATCTATGATGCCCGAGTGGGGTATTGTGTCAAATGCCTTTGCAAGGTCCAGATAGGCTGTGTGGACTGGACTACCTTCCCTTTATCTATGGCTTTGGTGACTGTTTTGAAGAAGTCAAGAAGGTTCAAAAGGCAGGATCTGCCCTTGACAAAGCCGAACTGGGTAGGATCTAGTGTCTGTAGGTCCCCAATGTCTTTGTTTATGAGCTCCATGATGATCCACTCCATAGCCTTGCAGACTAAGCTAGTCGGGCTTATGGGGTGATAGTTTCCAGGGTCCGTAGAGGCTCCACCTTTGTGGAGTGGGACCACTGTTGCTGTACGCCATTCTGTGGGCACATATCCTGTAGTGAGGCTGAGATTGTATAGCTGTTTTATTTGCGGGATTAGTTCCTCTTGGAGTTCATGTAGGACGCAACCTGGGATGCCATCTGGTCCCATGGAAGCAGTGTTTTTTGCTTTGGAGAGGGAAGCCTTCACCTGACCATCAGAGATGTTTGGGAGGCAGCCCTCTGCCGGGATAGATACTTGCTCTTTTGGTGGGGGGGGGGGAGTTTGCACTGAACCTGTCTGCCAGGATATTGGCGATGTCTGTGGGTTCAGTGTATTTTTTGTCATTTAGAATCAACTCAGAACAAGTCTGGGAGTTGCATCCCAGGTTCCTAACATAACTGAAAAAAGCCTTATGATTATCTTTGGTGTCCTGTGCAATTTTTCTCTCGAAGCTGGCCTTGGAGGATTTTATGAGGGATCGTAATTTTTTTGCTAGTAATGATCAGAGATGCCTTCCCTATTAGGGATTTTGCTCTATCATGTAGTAGCTTCCTCCTTCTGTTGTACAGTTTATTTATGGCAGGGGTCCACCAGACTGGATGCCTGCCTTTGGATGATTGTTCATGGTTTTGTTTGGGATAGCATGATCCATGCATTCCTAGAGATGTCCGTAGAATGCGTTTATAGAGGATTCTGCAGTTTGGGCCATAGTTACCACTGGCCCTGGGGCCTTGAAGGATTCCACTTCGGTTTTGAGAAGTGAGAAGTTCGCTTTTGAGAAGTTTTTCACTGTGGTTTTCTGGGCTGGGGGTGGGGTCGGGATGTGGACATCCAGTGAAATTAATTTATGGTCTGATCTTACCAATGAGGGATATACTTCTGGTGTGAAGCATAGAGTCCCCATGTTGGTAATGATCAGGTCTAGTATGTTGTCCCCTCTTGTGGGAGTGGTGACTAGTTGTTCCATAGCATTTGAGTTTATAATTTCCAGGAACCTTTGGGCTAAGGTGCTGGGGCTTGAGTAGTGCTCCCAGTCAATGTTTGGGTAGCTGAAGTTGCCCAATATAATGGTGTTCGGAGAGATCTTCATGTTCCCCAATGTTTTCAGGAAAGCTGAGTAGGATTCCTGACTTTGAGAGGGTGGTCTGTAGGATGCTATAAACTTAAAAGCAGTCTTGCCCACTGTTAGTTGCACATGGATGGTCTCTGATACTTCGTGCAATGCCACTAACCTGGAGGTGTGGATATCCTTGATAAATATGGAAACTCCCCCTCCTTTTGTGGTTCGGTCCGGGTTTTGGGGCCGAAAAGCATGATATGAGGTATAGCCTGGTAGTGCTGGGGTGCTCTCTGGAGCCTTGAACCAGGTTTCTGTCACTGCACAGATATCGATGTTCTCCATACTGAGGAGAGCTTCGAGTGCATGCATCTTGAGGTTAAGACTTCTGGCGTTAAGCAGCATTACCCTTAGTTTCTTGTTCCTTGTGCTGTCTATGGGGGTGGGTTTGACTTTTGAGCCTTGCCTAAAAAAGGCACTATGGGGGTGGCAAGAGCCTTTGCCAATATCCGAAAGCCCAGTGGTGACAAGTGCAAGCCATCCCTAGCAAAGCAACGTGGCTTGTCGAGCATGTCATCCCAGGCTGACAGACCCTGGATCCCCTTTGAATGACACCAAAATTTTAGCCAATTGTTAAAATTGATCATTTTGTCTTTGTACTGTGGCATCATTCTAGGTGAGGGTAAGATGCTGCTCAAGGTCAGGGTCATACCAGCCTGGGCTACATGATAAGAGAGCTCCTCTATGTCTCTTTTCATGTAGTCCAGGGAGGTACGTCTCAGGTCATTCACACCAGCATGTACAATGACTGAGTCATATTTGTATTTGCTTTGGAGTGACCTGAGTGCTTGCATTATGTGGCGGATCCTAGCACCCGACAGGCAGCTCACCGTGACCTTCTCTTTATTCAGCCTGGTGAGTGGGACGTCAGTGTGTCTGATAATAGAGTCACCTATTACAAGAGTATCAGGTGTGTTATTCAGCCTTAAGGGCTGTGGCTGCTTGGCACACTGACTTAGTGGGCTATGTGTTGTGTGTGTTTTGTTTTGAGGTAGTGTTTGCTTGGATGTCTGCTTCGGAGGTCTCTGTTGCTTAGGTAGATTTTTATTTAGAGCCCCCGAGTATGTTTTTGTGTATTTATGTGTTTGGTTCGCTGATGTGGTGGGACTATGTGATACTGGAATTGTGTTGTGTGAGGTTACCTTCTCCTCCTGACTGGTTACACCAGTTTTGAGATGAGAGAGCTCAGCCTCCAGTTTGGCTAAATAGTTGCATCTCTCACATATATTTGAACCTGTTTGGAGGAGGAGAGGGTTGTCCGTGTACATGAGACAGTTGTAACATTGCCTCAAAATTCCCAGATTCACCAGCTGGACTGGAGAGGAAACCATTGACTGACCTTTGGACATGCTAGAGTAATATAGGGAAACTGAATTTAAGATGGACCAGTAGAGGACAGGGTAATCGTAGAGAGTATAAGAGTAAGTAGTGCTTATGGTTTAATAGTGCTAACTTGTAGGATTACTTAATTGGACCAGTGAAGGGCCTTAGAATGAGAATATGGTGTTTAAATTGAGATAGAGCAGTTCTAAGGGAAAAAGTGAAGAGCAGACTTTGTGGAGCCAGGAATAGTTTAAACCCAATTAGGCGGCACTGCTCGCTGTTGCGCTATGCACAAAAACGTGCAAAACTGCCAAAAGAGGGTTTTAAGAGAGGAAGATGAAGGAGTTTGGAATTGACCCAAAGTGGCCAATAAAACTACAGTTTCAAGTCAGTAACCACTCCCACAGGGGCAGGCAGGCTGCTCAATGTTTTTCACTGCCACTGATCAACAGAGAGACTTCCGTTTAGCCCAAGCAAAAAATGGCCTCCAAGAAACTTACAAACAGTTCAAGAACAGCAAGCCTGTAACTGAACTTTTTTAAATCTCAGAAAAGTGGGAAAAAAGCAAGATGTTTTTTGTTTCTTTGTTTTTTTCAGAGATAGCAGAGGTTCACAAGTATCAACAAGTTATCACACAGGATTGTGGGTATATTGCAAACACATGCGCGCACACATACACACACACACACACACATGTACACACACACACACACACACACACACACATGCGCACCCATGTACGCATGTACACGCACATACACACACGCGCACACACACACACACACACACACACACACACACACACACACACACACACACACACACACACACACACACACACACACACACACACACACACACACACACACACACACACACACACACACACACACACACATGAAAAGAAATAAATGTCACATTACTACTATTTTTGATATAGTTTTTTTCCTATTTGTCAGGTTTGCATTACAAATTGTGGAGCTGTACTATGAATATCCTTTGTGCTTTTACCCCAGATAATGGCTTTGGCCAGCACACTAACACAGTTATTAAATAAATAAACGCATAAATAATAGAGGCTCTTTTACAGTTCTTACTTGTATGCTTTTTGTCCCCATATTATTGATCACTTCATCTGATGTCCTCAAAATGTTTTCCCATGTGTAATATATTATTTTTCATGTGTTTGTGTGTGTGTGCATAAGCATGTGCGCATACTCAAGTGCGCATATGTGTGTGTGTGTGTGTGTGTGTGTGTGTGTGTGTGTGTGTGTGTGTGTGTATGTGTTTGCAGTGTACCCATTTGTATAAGGAACAGCTATACTAACAGTGCTGTCCTGTGTGAATCCTCTGGGTCAGTTCACTTTGAAGGGCAAGGAACAGCTTAAGACTAATAATAATAATAATAATAATACTAATAATAATAATAACAGTCTTTGACATCCATACACCTGATGGCCTTCAGCTCAGCTGCAATGTAATCAATGTTAGTGTTGTTCCTTCTTCATCTGTTTTTTGCAACACATTATCGTAAAGCTTGATTTAGAACATTCTTTACCCCACTAGCTACATCGTTTTGTATTTTACTAATGTTAATGTATTTAACATGCTTCTTTAATCATCGTCATTGTACTGAGTATGCTATGATGTTGATATAATGTTTTGTTTTCAAAATGTCTCCAAATTATACACATGTGTAGTGTATCTTGTTTCCCCAGGCCTTCACTGATATGGTTTAGAGCACAGCTGGACATACTGAGCACAGAAGTCAATAAATAAAAATAAATAAATAAATATTGCTGGAGGTATTATATCATCATGTTTAGCAAGTTCTTTAACCTGCCTTCAAGGATGACTCTGTTTCTAGTTGAAGCTGCAGCTACAGTATAGCATTCAGTTTCCCCTTCTGTAGACAGTTCTTCCTGCCCACCATAACTGCATTTAATGGCCATTTCCTAGAACTCATAAAATACTCCTTAAATCCAACTTCTCTTCTACTTCACCAAAAAGTATGACAGACTCAGTAATCACCCATAATTAAAGCTTTTCATGGTCTCCATTGTATGCTTCAGTTTATATTCTGTTTATACCCACTCTTGTCCAATCTCTTCTCTTTAAAAAGGTTAGCTTCTGCCAGCACTTGACCACTATCCTTGTAATTTGCAGTTCTAATGACCTCTGAGTTTTCTGTTTTGTATGATTTTTGCACATGTTGGCATGGCATAAACAGTAATGACAAATTATCACTGTTGAGGATAAACTTTGTTTCAGAAGAGAAATTAACCTTATTAGGTCATTACTCTTACCATGAAAACAAAGTCAGTAAGTTTCAGCCAATGATCGTTATCAGCAGTGGCAGATTTTACAAGCAGAAACAGAAACAATATTTTTTATTTTATTTTACATTTGTTGACCAGGATAGTCCGACTGGATTCATGTCCATTTTAAGCAGAGGCCTGGGGAGAAAAGCTCCAAGATAAGCAGTTAAGATTACAGATACAATATATACAAGTGGTTACATACTTAATAAATTATACAAATTCCAAGGTTAGAGATAATCCCGGGTGTAAATCCAGATTAAGTAACACAACTAAACTAAATTATAGTTATTAACTCATAGTAGAGGAGAGTTAGTCTGGTTTGATACATTGACATAGCCAGTTTAGTGTCAAATATTGTTTGAGTCTTATCTTAAATTGACTCAGGGTGGTAAGTAAAGGAATATCAGCTGGGAGTGAGTTCCAGGATCTACCTGCAGAGTTGGCAAAGAGAGAGTCACCGTCTGAGTTATTAGTTTTGATAGTCTGAACTAGAAGTCTGTTAGAAGATCGAAGAGGTCTGGGATTGTTATAGGGGGTGATAATGTTTTAGTGCAGGAGTATTGTCTGGGTTGTAAAAGATTTTATATGCCATAATCAATTGGTTATACTGGATCAAGCTGGGCAGTTCTAGCCACCCAAGCTGGTTTAGATTGATACAGTGGTGTGTCCTATATGGCAGACCAGTGGCAAATCTGGCAATGTGGTTGTAGCAGATAGAGAGTTTGTTAAGGACAGAATTGTTTAAATTAGAGAGTAAAGGGGATGCATACAAAAGAGTTGAAAGTAGGTGAGAGCGAGCTATGGCAATTCTAGCAGGTGGGGTTAAGAAGGCTTTTATCCTGTAAAGTGACCCTAGTTTTTTATTGAAGGTTTTGATGGTTTGATTAGCATGCAGGTTGAATTTAACATTACCTATGATAAGACCTAGTAGTTTTGAAGAGATGTCTGGGGAGATTATAGTGCCATTATTGGATTTTATGGTCAAGGCAAATGCAGTAGACCTATGAGTTGGTGAGAAAAGTAACAGTTTTGTTTTTTTAGGATTTAAGATCAGACGACAACCAGAAAGCCAGTTTTCTATTATGTTGAAGGTGTTCTGGGTAGCTGAACATAGTTCTTTCTGAGATGTGGCTGAGCAGATCAGGGTGTAGTCATCAGCGTATTAGATACAGCTGACTTTTGGGATAACAGTATAAAGGTCATTGATGAAAATGGAGAACAGAAGGGGCCCTAGCATAGAATCCTGGGGTACACCAAGGGAGTTGGGTAGGAGGTTAGATAGTTTGTCTTGCCAAGGGATAGCCTGCTGCCTGCCATTCAGATAAGATTGGAACCATTGAAGGGCTTTAGTATCTAGACAGAATGTTTTCAGGGTGTGGATTAAAAGTTGGTGATCAACCATAACAAATGCCTTGGAGAGATCCAAGAAGAGGGCAGAGGATATGTTATTATTGTTGTGATTATGGTTTATGGTGTTGGAGAAGGCTAAGAGGGTTGAAGTAGTGCTGTGAGTCTGCCATAAGGTTATTCTGAATTAGCTGGTGCAGCAGTTGTCTATGAAAACATTTTTCCATAATCTTTGCAAGTGGAGATAATATAGCTATTGGCCTATAATTAGATAGTTCAGTAGAGCTACCTCCTTTGTGATGTGGGATTATATAGGATATTTTCCAGATGGTGGGGATTTTGGCTTCTACTATGGTTTGACTGATTAGTATATAGATGGGGTAGGCAATGGCAGCAGCTGCTTTTTGTGGATACTAGGCAGGGAGTAGATCAGCAGAGAGAGTAGTTGGTTTTAATTTTTTGATCAAGGTACGGATAAGTGAAGTGACAACTGGTTGATATCTGAATGAGAGTTGGTTACTAGGGGTGGTGTCCTCAGGGCCAGGGGAGCTTGGAGGTAGTTGGCTAGCTAAGGCTTGGATTGTCTCCGTAAAGAATCAGTTAAAACTGTCTGAGACTTCCTCAGGTGGTTTATCAATGGTGGCTGCAGGGGTCAGGGTGGAAGTTTGTCCAGGATGTAAAGGTTTATTCAAACCTGCCCAACACTTCTGAGGGTTATTTTGATTTATTTGCTGTAGATTATAATAGTATTTTTTTTGTCTTGTAAAATGGATTTTTTAGTCTCATTCCTTGATTGTCTATATTTAATGTGTTTAATGTGGACAGACAATTCATAGATTTATGTTGTTTCTTTTCCTTCTGCAGTGTTTGAAAATAAGGATAAGATAATCATTGTCATGGAATATGCCAGTGTTGGGGAACTGTATGACTATGTGAATGACAGACTCCGAATTACTGAGAATGAAGCCAGGATTTTTTTCCGACAAACTGTGTCAGCCGTACACTACTGCCACAAGGTAAGGAACCCTCTTTTGGAAACTGAATAGTTTTCTTGTTCCTTCTCAAGATTAACAATATTTATGTGAGAAATGTTCCAGTGCATTTCTTGTGAAGACTGAGAAAATATTATAAACTCAAACTATAAATATCGTTAAAAAACATCAAGTTAGGAAGGCATAGTAACCTGACCTATTGTCCACTTGGGTCTTTACTTTTTAGTGTTGTTTGAAATCAAAGTAAGCATTTGATTTTATTTTTATTTGATCTGACAGATGCATCCCTGGAATGTCTAGTTTAACTGTTCAAACTGCAACCACTGTAAAAACTATAACTCATAAATTATCCCATATATTACATTTAATATTAGAAAAGGCATATGATTAACTCATTTTTGACTATGAAAAAGGCAAAATAACTATGGAAGCCAATTACATTTTTCACCATAGAGGTACCAAATGTGATAAACAGCATTTCCAAAATGGAAGTATCTACCTATGAACCTATACAGAAAGTTTACCCCAGGGATCACTTCAATGGCTCTGCTGGACAGAGGCACAGGGAACTAATCTAAAGGGGCGGGGAAAGCCAACACGTTCTAGCTAGGCTTATAAATGCCTTCGGGCAGATAGCCTAGTACCTACCTATGAACCTATGAACCTATGAAGTAAAGTAGTAATTCCCTTCTGTCTGCATATACCCCTCAGCCTCTTGACATTCAAAATCATAGAGAGGTAGCAATAAAAACCATAACAAAGGGCCCAAAGTCATAGTATGCAAAATTTGCTTATAGAAAAATGCTAGGCTATCAGTCTACAGACCATTAGAATAACCAGAGGTCAGAATCAAACTCTATATCTTGCATTTTTGACATTAAGACCTCTCTTCCCTGAGTGGTGGGAAAGTAAGTAAATTTGCTCTCTTGGGTAAGATCTGTAAATATAGGACCCTTGTGGTACTAAGAGATGCACAGCTACATAGCTCACAAAAGTCAAAATACAGAACAAGTCACAATGTTGAATCAGCTGAATGAATTCAGCAGATTCGACATTTTTTCTGAACACATCACATGATGTCCATATAGGAGCTTGTGTAAAGTAAACTCCTATATCTAACATCACATTTTTGCAGGGGGGCAAGCCCCCATGCACCCCCATACTCCCTGCTAACTATATATTCCAACTCCAAGATTACACTACAGTTAGGAAATGGATTAATTTCTCTAACCGCACTATATCGCAATCTCTGTACAGTTCTTCAAGTTTATATTAGCAAATGCACAGTGCATTAGCTAATATAAACTTTCGAACATTGAGATGTTCAGCCAGATGAAAATTCAAACATCTGTGTTTCAAATTTTCCATCTGCATACATCTCAGCTTGAAGTTATAATAATAAACGTATATATATACACACACATATATTTATATATATATATATATATATATATATATATATATATATATATATATATATATATATATATATATATATATATGTCAATGCACACACACATACACACTCTGAAAAGCACCTGAAACATCTTTGCAAAAATACTGCAATACTACAAGAAAATACTTACTTGAGCATAATATACTGAGCTTAATAGATGAACGTTGCACTCGAAGAGTGATTATTTATGTGATGGTTACAAATTGGTCAAAATTATCAGTAATAGGTCTATGCAAAACAGTTACAGTAAATCACTAAAATTCAGTTCCCTGCAAACAAATTCATCTTAATCTTTTATAGGGTTTCTGAATAAAGGAATGAAAATGTTCCATCACATTAACACAAATTACAACCAATGTTATCAAGGTGTTAAGGTTAGTTCTTTCATAGTTAAAACAGATTTTCAAAAAATGGCTTGAATATAATATTAGTTATAATAATAATAATAATAATACTAATAAAGGAATGAATGAGCTACAGAGCTACTATCTCAAAATGAAAACAATTTCCAGTGTTTTTTTTTCCCCTAAGGAGTTTTACCCCCCCCCCAACATACCACATTTTCTCAGGATCATTTGATTTACTCCTGTACAAAATCACACATAATATAATGAAGTACAGTACTACATTATATAACTAAGCATAAAAAATAATTACACTTTTTCTCAACCACCTTCGGAGAAGATTGAGAAACCATGAAAAACTATCTGAGCCTCTGACCTTCACTATCTCTCTGTGCCCTTGCAGTCATACTTTCACTTCTCAGTAATACTTACACATCAATTTCTTTTTCTTTAAAGGAAAAAAAAGATATGCAAAAATCAATGCTCTACAATGCATGCTTAGGAATATCCTGTACACAGACATGTCACAAGCACATTTAATGTTATCCAGAGGGATTTTAGTGCTAGCACCAGACATACTACATATCCATATCTACTACTGCTCCATTTTAGTGCTAGCACCAGACATACTACATATCCATATCTATTACTGCCCCATTTTAGTGCTACCACCAGACATACTACATACCCATATCTTACTGCCCCATTTTAGTGCTACCACCAGACATACTACATATCCATATCTACTACCGCCCCATTTTAGTGCTACCACCAGACATGCTACATATCCATATCTACTACTGCCCCATGTTAATGATACCACCAGACACACTACATATCCATATCTACTACTGCCCCATGTTAGTGCTACCACCATACATACTACTTATCCATATCTACTACTGCCCCATTTTAGTGCTAGCACCAGACATACTACATATCCATATCTACTACTGCCCCATTTTAGTGCTACCACCAGACTTACTACATATCCATATCTACTACTGCCCCATTTTAGTGCTACCACCAGACTTACTACATATCCATATCTACTGCTGCACCATTTTAGTGCTACCACCAGACATACTACATATCTAGTACTGCCCCATTTTGACCTTGTCATGCTCCTTAAAGTTTCACTCTCTCATTAGATCTTTAGCCAAACCAATGAAAGATGAGCAACAGAGCTTCAGATTGTCAAACTGAAGTAGCAGAGGAGACACATTTTGAGACCTCAAAATGAAAATGATTTGCCAAATTCTGAGCAGTTAAGATGTATGTAATTGCATCCTCAGTTTTTATGTCCCTTAATATAATCTGTTACCCCATCCAAAAGTATAGGCGTTCCACCTTTGCAGTCAGTAACCTGAGTTTGATTAGTACCTCATATTCCAGATAGTGAGGGAGGATGAAGCAGTATTGAACTTACTCACTTTCATTACTGAGAGATAAGAATTTTGCCTGCTGTATCCTCAAATCCAGACTTGTGGAACAAATGTAGTATGCTGAGCTAATTGCATATATATGTATCAGTAATTCACATGATGTGTGCATAAGTATGCTGCTAAATGGGGTGCAGCACTTTGGAGGGCAGAGGTAAGATTAAAGCTAATAATAATAATAATAATAATAATAATAATACAAGCTTCTGTAATCCAGACTTGTGATGATCTTCAGCTCACCTGCAATCCATTTGCCAAATCCTTTCTCGATGGAGGGTTATACACATGGAGAATGAACAACACTCGATGGGCACCATTAGAGGCCAGATATCACTGGAGGCAGAGTATAAAAAAGGAACCCAAAAATAACAATTTAGCCTAGTGTTAATGATCAATCAAAAAATCAAGAAGGCATGAGAATTACCTGTCCGTGCTATATCTGAAATTTGCATTTGCTATTAGATACACAAACATGTGGTATCTGTGCCCTGGATAATGACTGAAAAGGTTCTGCCTTGGATCACTTTATTAACCCATTTAAAACCGAGAAGATGTCAAAAGGTTATTTTAAAATGGTGAACATTAAAGATATCAGTTAAGTTCCAGTAAAAAGGAAAACACAGGTCACAAGCTGTATGCCGTGTCATGGCTAGACACTCAGTGGTGTAAAAATAGTCTCTTGGTGATTTGGTCATACTGAGTACTGTTAGCAAAAAGGGCATAGCTATTTCCTGGTGCTAAGTGAGTTGAGGATTCAATCTACTCGAACCTACATCACCGAGACATGATAATAGTGGGAGGGTCTACATACCTCTATTGACCAATGTGTGCTGATCACAAAGGCTCAACAGTAAGTTCTTGGCTGGAAGATATCCATTTACCCAGGCTGGGTTATCTAGGATAGCTCTGTTGAATGAAAGCTGGACAGCAAATCAATCAACCTGCCAATTGGAACTAAGGATTGCTACATTGAATGTAGGTTCACTGATGGGATTCAGTTTAGAAGTGGATGATGCAATGGTAGACAGGAGACTGGATATTCTGTGTACCCAGGAGACATTGTGGAAAAGTTGAAGTAAAGTATGCTTGTCTGGGGTTCAGTGGCTAATAGAATAGAGTAACAATGGTAAGAAATTATGGTTAGAGAGAGAGAGAGTCCTCTGAAGAGAGTGAGGGATATCATCAGACAGATTCTTGGTAGCCATAATCTATTGTGAAGACAAAGCAGTCTTCATGATCTCAGTCTACGCCCTACCGCAAAGCCGAGGTTGTTTGGAAAAGAGGGTATTCAGGCAGTAGTTGCACTATCTCTTTACTAACACAGAACAAAATTAGTTGGTCTTGATAATGGCAGACCAAATTGCTCATCACAGAACCAATAGAACAGAATAGGAAGAATGACTGAGCCTACATGGTTGAACAACAGTAATAATGGAGTGGCCAGTCTAGACTTCTGTTTGGCAGATGTCTTAATGGTGGCCAGAACATAGTTCACCAGGACAAACAGTCATAAAATTGATTACAAGTGTGGTCATTGAGCAGCTCAGATAGATTTTCTCCTACTATGGCAAGGGCATTGGGTCAAATCAGCAATTACAGAATCATCCCTAGTGTAATGTTTGGCCTCCAACATAAACCACTGGTGGCCAGAATCAGGTGCAAGCAGAGGTGAGACAAGGCTATAAGTTCAGCAGTGAATGGGTAAAGACATACAAACTGACTTGAGGGAAATCACAGGAGTTCAAAGAAATACTCAAGATTCTAACACCTCAGGAAGGAGGCAAAATATAGAAAGTAAAAGACGAATGGCAATGTCTCAAAACAGAATGTGCAAAAATAACAAAACAGATATATGGTTTGAGCCAAGTATAGAAATATGGCATGTAAGAAAAGCCAGTGATGGACTATATACCAGAATCCAATGGCAAAAATACAAGCAAAGGTATAACTAGCTAATAATGTGCCCAGTGCTCTCCCCCGATCTGGAGCTCTTCTCCTAATGTGAAGAGCATTAGAAAGGTATTTCCTACTGAAAACTGTAGCACAGTGGCTGCTAGCAAGCAGCTGCTATAGCTTATATCACAGACAGACTGCTACAGCACTCAGTTTTATCTGCAAATGCAATACCACTATTTACTTTTAAATTCTAGTATATGAACAGAAGACAGAGAAGAGCAATCCAGATTAACAAGGTCACACTGGGATGCGTTATATT
Source organism: Protopterus annectens (assembly GCF_019279795.1). Lineage (NCBI taxonomy): Eukaryota > Metazoa > Chordata > Ceratodontiformes > Protopteridae > Protopterus > Protopterus annectens. The sequence continues at coordinate 280,886,251 of NC_056740.1, forward strand.
TCTAGCATATTTGACACTTACCTGCATGTAACTTTTCAAGTTAAAAATGAGTCACGTTGAGACTAGGTGGTGTGAGGTACAAGACATGTGCCTCATGCCTTATATCAAGTTACTGTTCACTGTGCTACTATGCATACAATGCAATTCCATCAAGACCCCTTTTCAGAGGTGGCCTGCTGAGAAGTTCCACATTTACATGTTACATTATAGAAAACAGTACAGAAACTTTAAGGTTTTTCTTGAATTGTTTGGGATTGTCAATTTATCTTTGGTGCTGGGGATAGAGTTCCATAGTTTAACCATATATGGTTAGTAAAGGGCATCCCCATGGGACTTGTGTGATTTTTCTATGTTACTTGATGCTTGTTTGAGAATGCAATGATCTGGGGTGGGGGTGTATCATCTAAGTACGAAAGATAAGGAAGGGCATTTGTCTGCTTGATATAGGATTTTATGTCCCATTTTGAGATGACTACATTTTATGTGATTGGGAAACTCCACCAGTGAAGGTTTTGAAGAAGTATGCAGTGGTGAATATTGCTGGGGACATCGGTAGCAAATTTACCATCTTTATTATAGCACTGCTGTAACTTGCTTGATGTTGCAGAGCCATAAAGAAGGGATATGGAATGCAGAAGCAGTGGTTAGGTGTGTTTTTGGTTTAAGAATGGCATGTACAATAAAGAAGACTCAGCTTTTGATGAGCTCTATTAATGATGGCATGGATATGAGTATGAAAACTTAAGATACTCATCAATAGTATCTCCAGTGAGCATATTGGTGGTAACTGTTTTACTCCAGATATTTTGCGAGGAATAAATAGCAAAGCTTTCTTTAAGACTGACTTGCGGGGGAATAACAATAAGTTTTACTTGTCATTTAGGCGTAGATGGGAGAAACTGAAATAGTTTTTAATGGATGTAAATGATCTTTGAGTTGTAGTTTGGAGTTCTGCATGTGAGAATTCAGAATAGATGGCAGTAGAGTCATTCTACATATTGAACAATTATTGGGTGGCCACAAGCCATGTGCAAGTTATTGATAAAGATGTTAAATAGACCTAGGCTAACTGTGGACCCTTGGGGAACACCAGTAGGTACAGACAAGTATTTAGAAAATATATCATACCATTTTAAACATTGAGTTATCATAGTCATGGAACTGCTGAACTGTGTGAGTGTGTTTAAGCACATATTAACCTTGTTCAGAGTTTGGATACATACTGAATGGGGCACAGTTTCAAATGTCTTTGATAAGTCTAGGAATAAAGTTGAAACAGTTTGTCATTCATCTCTTTTTTGGTTGATGGGATTTAAAAATTAGAGTAGGGCTGGGTTTATACTGTGTTTGCAGTGAACACCATGTTGATTAGTGCTTAGAAGTCTGCTATCTGAAATGTATTTCATTAGTTGAGAATGGACACATGTTTCTGTCACTTTAGACAGAAGTTAGGTGTAGGAATAGTCTGTAATTAGATATATCAGTTGATTTGCCACCATGGTGGTGCAGCAGTTAACATTGTCACCTCACAGCAAGAGGTTCTCCTGTTCGATTCTCGGCTGGAGCTCTTTCTGTGTGGAGTCTGCATGTCCTCCCCGCGGTCAAGTGACATTAAAAACATGTAGGTAGGTGCATGCTTGAATGGGCGTGCCTTCTTTGAAGGTTGGGCATCGGGCTGGCAACTCGGCACCGTAAAACTCCACTGCCAATCATTAGTGGACAGGAGTTCCGCTGTGGTGACCCCTAACCAGGAAAAGCCAAAAGAGTGAGAGTTGATTTGCCACCTTCATGCAAGAAGAATGTTTGCTTCCTTAATGATGGGGCATATGATTCTGTGATGGATCTGTTGATTAGAAAGGAGAGTGGAAGTGCCATAGACTGGGCTGCTGTCTTGAAGTATTCTGATGCAAGATAATGTCCTGCTAGTGTTGTGGGTTTGAGTTTCTGCAGCGGCTGTTTTTTTATAGTAGCACTTGATAATGGTTGATGGAAGAAGACTGATCTTGTTATAGATGTGGGTTCTGCAGAAGAAGTGTCAGGGGATTGACTTTAAAAGGGAGATAACCAAATTGACTAATGTAGAGGCAATGATAGAATCTTTTTTTGTAAGGCATAAGGTTGGGCTGAGTACTCCTACCAGGTTTCAATAATATGTTTATGACATTTTATGAAGTTAAAAAGGCAGGATTGACAATGAGGAGAAATTTAAGTCAAATTAATCAACAGGACAGCATTGTGCTTGGAAAAGGCTATGTCACACCAGCCAAGCATAATATAAAGATCGTAATACAAAGGGCTATTGTTAAGGCTGCCATAGTTATTCATTACTGATTTCTTGAACTATAGCCTTTGAACATGAACAAGGTTCTTTCACAAAAACTTGGCATCAGCAAACAACTGGCTAAGGAAAATGCATAACAGTGAAGAAAACAATATTATGAAGTCTGTCTCTTATTTTATCTTCAGTTCCATTAATCATCACCATACAGTGTGCCATTTCACCTCCCTCTTCTTTTAGCAGCTCAATCACATCCTCAGCTGCAGCCCTTCTAGACTCAGTGTGACTATCTCAATGCCTGGGCCTCCCTTGTCCCATTCTATAGAAAGGTTATCCTCTGATGCCTACTTCTCAGGCATTCAGAGTAGGGAAGAAGAAATGAGGATAGTAGTAATCAGTCATTTCTCCAGTGCTGAACTCATGCCCGACAGCTACACAAATTTAACCTTTTGTAATAGACTATGCACCATGTTTTTAGTGACTGACATTGTTTGTTTTCTTTCCTTGAAAAACTGTAAATGCTGTAATACTTTGCTATAGAAGTTTGGTATGTTTTTACCCTAATCTTAAACTGTATATGGTCCAACAGGAGCAATGGACTACCCTTGTTAATAAAATGAAATAAAACATAAATAAAACAACCCATTTCATGTAGTGCATGCGGTATCAGATGCATGCAGTCCCAGCCATGTATGGCTTTGATCAGATGTTTTCACACATCCCTACTGAAAAGGTAGCACTAAATGTAGAAACTGCCCTCATCCCATCAAAAGGAAACCCAGCTAAGCTTGTGGCATCTGTATCCGCTTAAACCTGGTGAGCTACCATGATTAATTTGATCTGAAATAGTAGGCTAGTTTACAAACAAGATCATGGGATATTCATACATGGGCAATTCAATTAAGCTTCATCTGAGAAGTTTAGCAAAAAGAGATTATGATGAAATGCTTACGGGAGGATGATGCACAGAGAAGTGCTGTTTTAGCCAGGGCTGAGATAGCTGGTGGTGTCATGCCAAGATCAGATGAAACCCTTTGGAGAAAAGTAGAAAACTGAACAACACTCTTATTCTGCACTTCAGTGGTGCTGCAAAGAAGAGTAAAATTGTAGCCATTACTCGATCTAATGATGCATGTGTTTAGATTATTTGCTTATCAGCAGAGTCAGTCTGAGAGTGATAGGGACCAGTACAGTTTTTTCCTAGTAAAACTCTGTTAAAACAGGATTCTGTTCACTAGTAGTGAGACCATTCCATCTGAAGAGACAGCAGGCATATATGTGAACAACCGAATCACAGGTTAGCTGAACTAGCTCATGCAGCCACATTCAGGTAAATCATTTGATGCCTGGCAGTGATCCTGTATATGCTAATGCTATCATCTGTAATGGAGAGGATAAAGGTAGGAGCCACTAAAAGGGCCAGTGGCACAATAAGTCGCAGAGACGCCAAAAGCCTCCATTCAGTCTGCTAATTTCAATAAATCTATAGAAGATGTAGAAACATAATGTTGAGCGGCAGTCAGATGTAACAGTAAAGTGTTCCTAAGGCTGCAGCTAGTTTGCTTTCAGGCCAAACTTGAAAGAACTTTATCTGTAGGTGCTAAAATGACTTGAGTTACTAGGTATTAGGGCTATGTCTTTACGGTGAGTTATTGACCTGCTTCGTATTTTCTTATAATCTTTATAGAGATCTTCTTGGTCTTTAAAATGTATTTTTCACATTCTGAAGCATATTTGTTATACAGTTACTTTAATATTCAGTTACAATCCCAATGTTAAAGTCAGAAGTGACTTTGCAGAAAAGAAAAAAAAAGAATATAGTACCTTGTTTGGATTTTTTGATTCACATTTACTCATTTTCTCTGTAACCATGTCCACAGAAGTCATAGTAGGTGCTGGGAAATGATTTAATGATTTACATACAGGTGAAAAACATTCTAGGTAAGCTAAAATACCTTCTTTAGCAAAGAGTAGATTCTTAACTTGCACCGTGATTTCTCTATTATATCATAACGTGTTGATTTGAATCAAAGTTTGGCATTCTAGGAAGTAAGAAACACTTGCTGATCCATTTAGCATAGAAATAAAGTAGTCTAAATATTAATTTAGATAGTGAGTCACTGTGGGTTCAGTCTTTTATAAACATATGGCAGAAGAGTTCAGCTCTAAGAAGAATGTTGGGGGGGTCATCACTCTTAACAAAATAAAATGCAAAAACAACACACATTTTGCACCAAAAACTGTATAATTTGGTATTGTATATGGTTAGAAGATTATGTGGACCTCAAAAGGTCTGTTACTTAAACTTGCTTCAGAATATGGCCAATTTATTTAAATGTCTTCAGTTCTTTGCTTTCTGCTAATCCATTGAGAACATCACTCAGTATGTACCTCTTTCTCTCTCTCTCTCTCTCTATATATATATATATATATATATATATAAAGTAACACACATCCCTACTATATTACTAGCCAATAGTAAATATCCATGCTATTATCAATTTAATTTTGCTCAGTTGTGCCTGTAAGTGCAATTAAGATTCTCAGAGAATGAATAATTGGCATTGCCTCACATAAAATCTTCATATGATATTCTCCATGCAGTCAAAACAAGCCTTGAAACAAATCAGAACACTTCTGTTAAATGTCATTAGTATATTGCAACATAAAGTCATCACAATGAGAACTATGTTTCTGAACATCCCGAAAAGTACTAATCAAAGAAATTATTTTACTGAATCTGCTGGACACTTTGTTATTATTATTATTAACACTAAGCGTGCCTCTCAACTGTCCAGATTTTTGCAGAATGTCTAGATTTTTGTCTCATATTTCTTGTCTGTTCCTCATAAAAAGCATGTTTTTTCTGGCAAATCACTGAGGGCTGAAGTCACAAAATAACAACATACATTTGAATTTTAGAGTTCATGCCTACTAGAAAATGTATGCTAATACAAAACCTGTTATCCTATCAAATTTCTAAGTTTATAAGAGCAATATTTAAAAGCTGTCCCTATTTTTGGCCCCTTGCTCCCCGCATTATTTTTTGGCTTTGTCCAAACTTCTTGTACTAAGAGGTTAAGAAGTTGTTTAGATTGATTTAAGTGTTCGACTTCTAAGCACTATATGATATAGCTACCAAATAATTCAGTAAATAATTCAGTAAAATAACAAAAATGTAATGCTGTCAATATACAGTACTTGTTAAATAAAGCAGAAAGATTAGCTATAAAAACACAAACAGAATGGTCATAATCGTTAAGTTATAAAATAAGTCTGTGCTACGAAGCCAAGCTTGAATGAAAGTGTTGTTTTCCCAAGGCAATTTCAGCATTTTATAGTGTCCCAAGAGTTACAAATTACAGTATTCAGCTCCAGACTTTGCCACATCACAAAATCAAATGCAAATGCAGTTCAAATACAAACTTGCAAATAATGTTAAAGTAATTAATCCAGAGAAGAAAGATATGTTACAGCCATACAGTTCTCTTCCACTGTCTGAAGCACCCCAAGTCCAGCTTTAAACTTAACAGTTTTAACACTGGCCATGAAATCTGCAATAATGTAACTATCATCAAAGAATATGTATAACTTAATTGTTACACTGAAGTACTGTAGCAGGATAACTATCCACACATGAAATAAATCATCTGAGTTGCAATAATAATCCAGACCTCTTAACAGATCTGTGCAGTTCCATAAGCAGTCTAAAATGAAAAGAAATCGAACTGTAGTAACAGCAATAACAGAATCCAATGATATTTTGTCTGCAGTCAGTCTGGGATAAGTTGCCTGCAGCCAGTCAAACAGTAACTGAATAAACATAAAATATTATTCTGGTCCAAAAGCCACAAAAAATCCATAAACAAGCAAGGTAAATAAAAATGGCAACCTTTAATTCTGAATCAAGTCCCAAGCAGAACAGCAGCCTTCAACAAGTGATATAAGTAGTAATTAGTGAAAATAGATAAAAAGAACAACTGGCAGCAACTCATTTCCAGACATTGTGGACAAAGAAAAGGTTGCACTTTGCTCTGACAATGTATAAGGTAGCATTTGATACAATTTGGGAATGTTACTCAGATAAATGATCTGTCTTTGCAACTGGATGTTCCAATATTTCAAATGTTCTGCTTTTCCAGTATTGTTCCAGCTTCTGTTTTTTCTTCAGCCACAATCTTTACTAGCTAGTTAGTTACTATGCAAATGTATGTGATGACTTCTTTCACTTATATGACGTGCCTCACAAGCATTATGACTAAAAATGCTTAGTTTCTTTAGTTGCTTTTACAAGTAAATTACTCAAAACATTAATCTAGACAAATCTGTTCCATAGGTGGGTTCATACTCTGAATACATCAAAGGCATGCACGGAGACTTGCATACTTTATTACATAGATCCAGTGCCTTAAATGTAGATTTAGGTATTTTATTTAGCCACTGTATTATGTTTAAACACAATACTCTTGCCTTTAATCATTAGCTTTCTCATCAATATTTATCACTGCCAGCAGTAACCATAGCTTTATTACTGTATATAGCATGCATTATATTCACTGCAGATAGCTCAACAGTACCAGAAAATTGATGTATTCTGCTCTTCTGACTCTAAACACTTTTTTTAGATGTTCCAGACTATAATGAAATGGTGGCAAAACCGCAAAGGCTTCAAACTGCATTACTTGTTTTACAAAATAATTTTCCCATCTGCAGCAAAGTTATTTACTTTGGGTCTGGCTTCTGCATGCTCGTTTCTTATCAGCACCATCTTAGATACTGTGTGGTTGCTAGAATTTGTATTTTTATGTCTAGCTGTTCTGTCCTTTATTTTCTCTTCCTTTTACTTAGCATTTATTGTAGAGGCTTCAGTCTCTTTAGTCATCTGCTGTATGCTTGAATATTCATTCATCTACACACACCACGTGCTTTGCCCATGGTTGAGTCATTTACTCTGAAAAATCTGCCTCTGAGCTGATAACTTTTATATTTCATATGCAATTCTATCCTTTTATCAGTGACTAAAATGAGTTGTCAAATTGACAGACTTGAAGTTTATGCTTCCACTGTATTGCATAAGCATTATTCCCAAACCTTTTGATTTTTCGATGAAAAATAGTAGATTCTTTTTTGGCATACAATATGCTTGACACCTGCCTCGTACTTTGAACTTAAGTTTGAAAGTGATAAATGTGTTAAGTATTTCCTTGCCTGTGTGATAAAGGAACATTAGGGTGCCATACTATTTAAACCAATACCCTGGTTATTGACTGCTGGGTAGGAGTAGCCTCACATCAAGCTGACTGGTGATATGAAGACATATTCTGCATTTGTTTATGGCAGGTATGACAGGTAGAGACAGTGGGGAAAGGAGGGAAAGCAGCATTTTAAGATTTTTTTTTAATCACAGTAAGTTCAAATGACACATAATGCTGCAGTAATTTGAAGTTTTAAATCCCTAGCAAACTTGTATTATTTTGTAACAAACTTTATAAAAATGTTTTTTGGTAAACAGACTATTTTAATTTAGTATACTTGCAGGCAACAAGTAACTGTCAAGACTGATTGTAACTACCCTAATTGTGAGAAATGCAATATTATCAGGGCATGTGGCAGTCCAATTTCCTTTTAACTTTACTATACTAATATCCCTTGTAATACTTATAAGTGGGTGCTGGAAGATTTATTCAACCAGTGGCTGAGTTATCAACAATAAAAGGCTGGGATTGGTTAGAGTTGGCTTGTCTTCTGAACATTGTTACCTGATGATTTCAGAGACAACATATCCATATTACAGCCATGTAATTTAAAGACAGAAGGGTTGTCAAACATTCTGAATAGGGAATGAGCTGATAAACACTGCTTTTCTAATACGGTCTAATTACCTAACGTAATATCTTGAATAGATACAAGACATAATAGTATACTAAAGGCATTTTAAAAGGTTAGATGGTTTTAATATCTGTTGCTTGACAGAGACATTTAATAGTTAGTCTGATACACTGATTGTATACAGTTGTATTTTATATCAAGCCAGATTTTGCTTTTTGTTTTTTGTATTATTGGGGGACATGTTCAACTAAACTTATCTGGCTATCAAATTTTGAAATATTCTTACTTAAATGGAATCAGTGGGTAATTTCTCTATATCAGACTTATTGTATAGGAAGCTTTTTAATCATGCTGAATTGTAGGTAAGCTGGTAGAAATGACATTGGTTGTTAATAAGGGATGGTGGGTTTTTTTTTTGTTTTTTGGGGGTTTTTTTGAATGAAGACTGACACTGGTTACCTAGCATGAAATATTGGATCAATACAAGACAGAGTAATATAGTATAGGCTGTTAAAAAGACTTAAATGACGTTGATGTATATTATTAGACAGTGACACTGAGTAGCTAGTTTGATATATTGATTAACATAATTTGCATGAAGTTGTATTTTATATAAAGCTAGAGTTTGTATTTTTCTTTTTGTTACTTTTTGGAAGTCAACTAGATTAAATATTTTACCAACTTTATCTGGACATCAAGTTTTGAAATATCTGTATTTCTAAAATATAATCAGATGATACACTTTGTATATTAGATTTACTGGAATTTTCTTTATTAATGAGATAGTGTAGAACATTTCAGATGGAAACTAAGACTGCAACCTTACTTCCACTGGATAATGACTATTGCATTAAATGTCAATATTTACTGCACTGGAGCCAGTCCGATGGTGTAGAGGGATAAAGCCCTGACTAAATTAATGTAAGAAGTATACTTAACAAAATTCATGACCTTCATGCCCTACTAGCTCTATACAAACCAGATATCGCTGTGTTAACTGAAACATGGCTCAAACCACAACATCACAATAATGAGATTACAGCCCCGGGTTACAACATTATCCAAAGAGACAGATCAGAGAAAAAGGGCGGAGGTGTTGCAATATTATTCCAAAATCATCTTGCCTTAGAACAGCTAGATTACAATACCCATGAATTCAAAGATGTAGAACTAATCCTTGCCAAATTAAAAATACGTTCTAACAAACATATAATTATTGCAGGTGGCTATATACCACCAGACAATAACATCACTGTAATGGAAAGCCTGCTTAACTGGATCTCCAACTCCCTTCCACAGGAGGGTGTGTTGAATTTCTTTGTCTGAAGAAGTTGGATTATTATAACTGATGAAAGCGCTTACCTGTATCATTAATAAAACAGTGTTTTTGTGTCAACGAAGCCCACTTTTTTGTGTTTTACCAGTTTCGTATTGTTATTAGTTTACCTCCCTTCCACATGACACCATACTATAAGGAGACTTCAATATTGACTGGCTTCATTGCTCCAGCCATAACCCCTCTGCCTTCATAAACCTCCACAGGTTTACCCAAACTATAGCCACCCTGACTCAAATTGACAAAACTTCCAAACGTCAGTCCATCTTAGACTGGATCCTAGCATCTAACCCCACTCTTGCACAGCAATCTGGTAGACTTCCAGATACCCTAAGTGACCATCATCCAACCTACCTAATTAGGAACAGATCCCAAACCATCAACCAACCTATCCTCAGAGTAGTTAGTAACAAAAAAAAAACCTTTATAGCTACTGATCTCATCAATACTCTAAAAAGTTGTAACTGGACCCCCCCCCCCCTAAAACATCTACCGCTAGACGATGCCATCGATTACTTTAACACAACCTTCATAAAAATCTTAAACCATCACGCACCCCCTAGAACCATTAGAATAAAAACTAACTATGCCCCATAGCTAAGAAAAGATACTAAAACTATAATGAAAGAAAGGGACAAGGCCAGGATTCAATATCAGAAAAACAAAACCACTACTTTGAGACAAAACTATGTAGAGCTCTGTAACAAAGCCAAAAAACAAATCAAACTAGACAAATCCAGCTACTATACAAGCATGCAAGAAAAATATGCTCACAACCCACAAAAATTCTGGGCCTCAATAAATGGTATACTGCATTCAGGAAAGTCCATGACTCCCTCCCTTGTGCTTCCCAATAACCATGAAAACATTCCTACTTAGTTTAACAAATTCTTTACCGAAACGTCCAGACCCTTGCCAATGTCCAAAATAGTACTAGCAGCCCCACACCATTAACTACCCCAACCCAACCCAATATACAAAACAATAGCCCCAGTTTTCACCTCTACTCCGTATCCACCAAATCAGTATCTAAACTCCTTGGTAAACTTAAACCAACCATTCTAGCAGCTGATAAGCTGCCAGCAGACTTCATTCAGATCTCAGCTGAAGCTATAGCCTATCCTGTCTCTATTCTCATAAACAGATCTCTCTCAAAATGCAAAGTCCCCACCTCATGGAAAATATCATATATAATTCCACTGCACAAAGGAGGCAACTCACCAACTATCGCCCAATAGCAATCCCCTCACCTTTATCCAAAATATTAGAAAGAGTTGTTCATACTCCACTAATACAGTGCCTCCAGAATAACAACCTACTCTCCATACCCCAGCATGGCTTCCCATAGCACCACAACAGCACTACTATCATTCACCAACATAGTTAACCGCCACAGAAACAAGGGTCTATTTGTTTCTTCCATATTCTTAGACCTATCAAAAGCCTTTGACATGGTAAACCACAGTCTGCATCTTGATACCCTATCCACCCTAAATATAAGTCCCTCCTCTATATCATGGTTCAACAGCTACTTATCTGCCCATCAGCAAGCAATCCTATGGCAGGACCAATTGTCCCCCCTATGGTTACTGGTTACCAGTAACCATAGGAGTCCCTCAAGGATCCATCCTTGGCCCATTGCTGTTCTTTCTATTTACAAATCAGATATCTTCATCCTCTCTCACTGCCTCAATAGTACAATATGTAGATGACACTACCCTCATATGTGCTGCTCCTACCCTTAGTGAACTGCAAACCCTTACCCAAAATAACTTCACCCTAGCCTAAACTTGGTTCACTAACATCAAACTACTTCTTAATCCCAAAAAAAAAAAAAACAAATTCTTTTCAGCCCTGCAGAGCTCCTCCCCTAAATAATAATTTCACCACTAGCCCAAAGAAAACATTCAAATCAGTCCAACCACACACACTAAACTGCTAGGCGTAGAAATAGACAATAACCTGAGGTTCGACATCCACATAGCACAAGCCATTAAGAAAGTTAATAAAAAACTTGGTCTCCTCTACAGGAACAAACAGTTTATGACAAAACACACCAAAGTAACCATCGCAAGGACTCATCTTCTATCCACCCTTCTCTATGCCTCTCCCAATTTGACCAATCTCCACCAAACTGATCTATATAAAATGGAATCTTGCTACAACAAGATTACCAAGTTTGCTACTAAAGCCTCATATAGGTCCCACCACTGTCTATCCCTTAAGCAACTCAACTGGCTTGAGTTGCCTCATACTTCTACTCAATCAATTCTCTGTAGCACACAAACTCTACTACCTTCTTGAGATAACTCCAGCACTTCAGCACCTAATTCAGCCCCACATTCCCTCCAGAGCCTTAAGATCTAGTAACCAGAACATCATAACTGTCATCAAACATAAAAACGAAGCTGGTAAGTCCCTCTTTGCCAACACCATTGCCAAAACTTGGAACACACTACCAAGCCAAATAACTTCTACCACCTCCTTTAGTCAATTCCAAAAACTCCTGAAAACCCACTATCTAAGTAACTGGCTATGCTCATGCCACTCACCAGGCTAATCAATACCAAGAGAATTTGTCAGGGTACAACTATGTATAAACAGTTTCTCCCCTGAAAACTTCCAAACCTATATGCATTTACCTTACAAAACTTATAACTGCAAAAGAAAAAGAAAATGTACCTCTGATTGTCTACTGTAAGAAATGTTAATCACTGTTGTGGGTATATATGCTATGTATATGTTTGTTAATCACCAGCATGTTGTCCTTATGTGTAAATATGCCATATGTATGTATGTTCTACTTCTTTTTACTCTCATGTAATGTATTGTAATGTGGAGCTTTTCTCCCCGGGCCTCCGCTGAAAATGGACCTGTGTCCAATCGGACTTTCCTGGTAAACAAATATAAAATAAAATAAAATAAATAAATAAATAAAGCTGTGGAACATCAATTGAAGAACATCAGATCCTACAAGGTTATATACATATACTTCTAACCTTGGGGGTTGGATAGAAATAGTATTGAGTTCAGTAGAAAAAAGAATCAGATTCTACATTTTAGTCCATCTAATAAAAGTTTTTGTAATCAGTAATTCAGACGTTAAGGATTTAGTTATGAAGAACAATTGTCTGAGTCTTTGTCTCAGAACAAATGTAATTGATCAAAATTATTTCTTCATAATAATCTTAAGAACAAAGAACATTTGCTTCTAGACACAGAAAAGCACTTGTACCACTGTATACATCTATTGTAAGACCACAGATAGCATATTATTCAAGCTTTTGAAAGTATTCAGTAGTAAAGATCACTATACCAGAACAAATACAAAAGTATTACACAAGATAAGTTTCTCAGGTGAAGAAGATGATTCATGGTGAGAGGCTACAGTGACTTAAATTATTAATTATCGTATAGACCATTTAATGGAAATCTTATATGGAAGCATAAATGTTTTGAAGATGAGTCACTTAAAGTCTTAACTGGTATCCAATTTGTGGAACATGGAATATGATCCAAAAGGAACAAACTGTACCTTTCTTTAGAATGATGTGCCACTAACTTTTTCAGATGAGTTAGCCATGGCATGGAACAATCTTCCACTAAGTATTAGAATCTCAAGTTCATATAAGGATTTTCAAGAAAAAAAAGATTAGTTTTAGTATGATCAGGCATAGAAACTAGAAAAGTTCATAGGGTCATAGAAGATTAATAGGCTAACTGCTTAAGGGTCTTTACAAGCCTAGCCAATATAACTCAATTTTACCCCATCTGTGGTCCCTAGAGCAAGAGGATGGCATGGATTTGTGCCTGTGCATTAAGTATCTTATGACTGCCCCTGTCCATAAGGAACATGGGCACTACCCCAGGTGTGAATTTCTGATTCCCCATCCATTGATCCAAATTGCATTTGAACAGGCGAGGAAAGGGCTCTGATTAATGTGACTAGAAAGCCTGCTGCAAAGAAGGGGCAATCTCTGAAACACCTATCTGTCTCTCCAGCATGTTTTGTTTGAGTCGCTGACTAAGTTTAGATCCATAAACCAGGTGATCCTTGTGCTGTTTGACTTGTGGATTTGTAGCAGCTCCATCAGAGCTGGATTTGTGAGAGTGCCTTGTAGGTCAGGTATAGGTCACCCCTTAATGGTCAGTGAGAGACAGAATACAGGGATAGGGCTTTAGTCTATCGGCATAGTTCATGTTGTTTACACCCTGCATTTCCTGAGGTCACTTCAGCTGCTGTAAGTACCTAGTCAAGTACATGTCAAATGGCGCGTTGTACTCGATTTTTGGTCTAATTAGGGATGCGTACAGCAGGACTATAACATCCTTTGATCTGGATGCCATACCTTTACTTATAAGTTGTACCACATAAAAGGACTTCCTCACCACTATGGATAGAAAGCGATCAAAGCTCAGGCTACTATTTATCTGTGTACCTAGATCTCTCACCTCTGAGTCTACTGTTAGGGGTGTGCTATTGATGTTGTAATTTGCAGGGGTATCTGACTTTCCAAAAGGTATGGTAATGCATTTTTTCTCATTTGGTTTTAGGCCATGGTTCTGGCACCAAATATTTGTCTGATCTAGATGCTCCTGAAGGATATTTACATCATTGAGGGATTTAACGATTGTCCCTAGCTTGCAGTCATCAGCAAACTTTGTCATCCAGAGGCCTTCCAAATTATCCTTGACTTCAGAGAAGTATATTACGAACAGGAGTAGTCCCAGCACTGATCTCTGTGGCACATCACTAGTAACTGGCCTCTTGCTGGATCTGGATTTACCCACTTTAATCACACGTGTCCTGTCCATGAGTCATTTGGCTATCCATATGGTGACATAGAGATTTATGTCCAGTTTTGTAAGTATGTTTATAATACCTGAGTGGGGAATTGCTTCCAATGGCTTGGCCAGGTCGGGGTAGGCAGTATGTACTGTTTTACCCTCATCCATGTCCTTAATCTCAAAGAAATCCACCAAATTTAGTACGCATGACCTGCGCTTCACAAAGCCGTGTCAGGTCCAGTGTTTGGAGGTTTCCTATGTCATTATTTATCGGGTCCATGATTATTCTTTCCGTGGCCTTACATATAAGACTAATTAAACTTATGGGTCTGTAACTTCCCTAGTCAGTAGATGCCCCCTCCCCCCCCCTTTATGCAGTCCTCCACTCTATCAGGACAAGACCAGTCAGAAACATATCTCTCTAGGGCAAGAAATTTGGACAAAGCCATAAATAATAGGTGGACAAAGGCCCAAAAATAGGGACAATTTTTAAATATTGCTCTTACAAACATAGAAATTTGATAGAGTAAGAGGTTTTGTGTTAGCATGAATTTTCAGAAAGGTATGAAGTCTGAAACTGAAATGTCTATCCTTATTTTCTGACGTCAGTCTTTAATGATTTGCCAGCGTTTTTCCAGAAAACCAGTTTTATGAAACATAGACCAAAAATATGAGGCAAAAATCTGAAAAGTCTGTGAAAATCTGTACATAGTGTGAAGGCTTTGGTTAAATAGAGATCTAATGAGCCTGATAAGTCCTGATTTAAACTGTTTTAGAGGCAACCTGGTATATTGTCAGGGTCCGTTAAAGCCATGCTTTTAGCTTTATAGAGCACAGTGGCAATCTCTTCTTTGGTGATAATTGGTGATGGAGTGGTGCAGGGTATTTCTTGGGGGAGAACTGGGGATGATGGGGAGGTCACATTTGAGCTCAATTTGTTGGTCAGCTGATTTGCTATATCTGCAATCCACAACTAATTCTGCACATTATTGGGTGTTGCCCTTAAGACTGGAGACATAACTGAAAAATGCATCGAGTTATCCTTAGCTTTTGAGGTTATTTTTACCTCAAAGTCTGTTTTTTTGTGACTTGACTAGTTCCCTGATTCACTTGTTTAGACTATTAACTGGATGGGAAATAGGAAATTCACCCCGGGGATCACGTTATTGGTCCAGGGAAGTAAATATTGTGGGAAACATATATCTGGGGAATTGTTTGGCTAGGCTTGTATAGGCTCTAGGGCCGATAGCCTAGTACCAACCTATGAACCTATGAGGGACTTTTTGCTGTGTTGTGCACATTCCCTCTTACTTCCTGGCAGGATTTTCTTTCTTTTGTTGTAGAGTCTATTAATACCAGGGGTTCACCAGGGTAGCTTGTTTTTTATGGTTTAACCTGGGTTTATTTGGTTTGGTACTGCTGTTTCTATGCAGTTGTTTATATTGCATACAGGGCTTTGTGTACACATCTGTATAGGTTTCTGTGTTTTCTTTATTTGGGAGAGCTTGGAAACTAGTTTTGCCAGCCCTTAATAGAGGATAATTTACCTTAGAGAATTTCTTAAAGTTTTTGGTGTTAGGTGGGGGACTAGTTTTACCTTTATTTCAAGGGAGGCTGCTTTGTGATCTGATGTTACCAGTGAGGACATCACTAGCTCAAGCATGTCATATTGTTTGACCAGCCTTGAGGTGCACTTATCCTTTATGTAGATAGATACAGCTCCACCTTTTGCTCTTTCATGTTCAGTGGGTAGATAGAACATATGAAAGGGATTATAGCCATGAACCTCCAGAGTGTTTTCTATGGCTTTGAATTATGTTTCAGTAACTGCACAGATGTCAGCATTCTCCAGGATGAGGATAGCTTCCAGGGAATCAAGTTTTTTGCTGAGGTTCCTAGCATTGAAAAGTAACAGTTTTAGCTTGTCCTGAATAGCTTTTGTTATTTTGGAAGGTTTGTCTGTTTGACAGTGCCTAAAAAAGACACAATAGGGATGAATAATGTTTTGGCCAATATCTGAAAGCCTAGAGGTGACAGGTGAAGACCATCCCTGGCAAAGCAGAGTGGCCTGTCAACCAGGTCCTCACAGGCTGGCAAGTACTGGACCCTTTGGAATGACACCAGTAGCTAAGCCAATTGTTAAAGTTGAGCATTTTTTGCTGGTATTGTGGCATCATCCTTGGAGATGGCAGAATGCTGCCCAGTGCTAGCCTAGTACCTGCCTGTCACACATATTCTGAGAGCTCAATCATGTCTCTCTTCATATAGTCCAAGGAGGTACATCTCAGGTCATTCATGTCCACAAGGAATAGGACTGAGTCATACTGGTGCTTAGGGGTAAGTGACCTGAGGGCTTGCATGACCTGGTGATTCCTAAATCCTGAAAGCCATCTAACTGTAACCTTCCCCTTATCCAGCCTGGTAAAAAGGACATCAATGTGTCTCACAATGGAGTTTCTTATAACCAGAATATTGGGTTGTGGAATGTTTCGCCTTATGGTCTTGGTAGTTGATGCACAATGAGATGTGGCTTTATGTGTTATGATGGTAATTGTCTTGTTTGTGTACATGTGGAGTTTCAAAGGACTGTGCCTGAGAGGCCTTTATGGTCTGGGTAAGTTACAAGTGAGCATCTCTGCATATATGGGTCTAAGTGTGTGGTCCTTTGTGGGTGCAATGAGTGATGTGTATGAGTTGCTGGCAACCTGTTTGTTTTGTTTTTTGTTTCTCTGTGTGATAGTCTGGCCTCCAGTGTCAATGTGTAACTACAGCTCTCACATACTGTATTTGTCTGTTTGAGAATTAAGGGGTTGTCAGTGTACATAAGGCAAATTTTGCATTGCCTCAGGATACCCATGTCCACCAAGCTAGATGCAGAGAAGCAGGAAAGTTCCCATCCATGGTTACAGGTCCTAATGTGTACTTGAAAGGATAGGGGTAGAGGGTGTTTGTAACCAGATGAGGGAAGTTGCTTACTTAGTATAATCTGCAGCTAACCTAACCAGCAATGTTGCTCAGGGTCAAATCAGATGGTCTCTGAGTAGCAATTGTCCTGGATGCTATAATAAGGTAACTGGCACAGCAAACTTTCACAGTATAACAAATATAAGTAATGTTTCCAGATGTCTGCATCTGGACAGGGCATTGGCACAGTGAGAAGTTCCAAGCAACTGTGCCAATAGCAGACAGGAGTTCCGAAAGACACAAACAAACAACTGGAAATTTAAAAATCTGACTCCTGAACCCTCAGATGAATAAAATGACTACATCTAGAGCCCCTTTGTGTGCTTTCCAACTCAGACAGACCAGGTAAATACCTACTGCCACTAGATGAATAATCTCAGTCCTCCTAATGTAAAAGCACAATAAGAGTGTCCAGAGTGAATTGCTACCACAAATAAACTTA
This sequence comes from Protopterus annectens, assembly GCF_019279795.1. NCBI lineage: Eukaryota > Metazoa > Chordata > Ceratodontiformes > Protopteridae > Protopterus > Protopterus annectens. The sequence continues at coordinate 280,903,888 of NC_056740.1, forward strand.
AACTTAAGGTATTACAATGATTAATTCAAGATAGCTGTAGTGTACTTTAAACAGCTAATAAAAGTGTGATTATTCAATAAAAGTACTTTGTTTGTATAAATGAGCCAAGAGCCACTCACTTGTGTAGAATTTATAAAGGCACTAAAAACAAGGTAAGTTGATTAATAAGCCTTCCAGCTAATAAAACAACTACATGCAGGACTCTCTAGTGTGGTCCCCCAACCTATGTGGAACAGAACCACCTAAATGGTCTCCAATGAAACCCTAAGCATAAAAGTCTACATTATAACATTGAATTGTACACTGAAATTTTTTTTTGATCAAGTGCATATCCAGTACGATGTAACTCAAATATTTGAATCCAAAGCTTTCAATTTTGTGATGAGCTTACATGAAATTTAAAAACTGTTGTTAGTTGTCATAAAGACACATTGAACAAACAAAATGAAGATGTGTATTCAAAGAAATCAAAAGCAATATATACAAGAGTGAAATCTGACACTGTTCAGTCCAGAACTGCATGTGTACAATAAATTAAGAGTTAAATGTTAGATTCATTAATAGTATGTGTTTATCACGGCACATGTACTATGCCTTATATACTATTCTGTAACATACTGATTGCTGCCACACAGTAACAATGAATACGTTATAGAAGCTTAAATGTTTAACGCCAGGAAGCTTTAAAGTTATTTTAGACTACCTCAGAATGCAGGGACACATGACAAACCAATCCCAGTAGCAATATCTCTTTTACAAATACCATAATACTGATAACATCACATATACCTGTATATGTGGCAATTTAGTTCACTACAGATCTTAGAAGAATGCAGAGGGAAAGGGATTTGGCATGGCTTTAATATTGCCCAAGCATTAAACAAGAAAGCTAACAATACATATATTGAAACTGCACATTTCTGAATAGGAAGTTCACATAAGCACAGTATTTTACAAACCTGCAGATCCATTGCCTTTTCAGCCCTAAAATGTCATAAAAAGTATCAATAGCCTTATAAAATATTGTGACACTAGAACCTGCACACTTCCACACAGCAAAAACAAGGTTAATAATACAGGCTGAAAAGTTGTGTTCACATTTCTATAGACTATTTATTGTGATTCATGAAACAGTAAGTACACAGTCCATTTAGTATACAAAACAATACTATTTAGGAATTTTGAACATGCTGCTTTTGTGTAAAACTAAGTTAGATTTCATTGCACATGTTTATATGTTATGTGTACTTGAGTAACTGGTTTTGTACATTATTGACTAAGAATTTGTGTTTACACCACGGGAGTTCTGTGGTATTGTACTGGGACCATTTGTGATCTCTTTAGCTGTATCTATTTTTAATTATCAGAGAAGATCTTCTTAAATACAACACATTACACAGTTAACAAAATTAAAATAATTAAATCAGTTCAGAGATGTCATTCCAAGTCAGCATAGTGGTACAGCAGTTAGCATTGCAGTCTCACATCTCTGGGGTTCTCTGGGACAGTACCTAGTTAGGTGCTTTCTATGTGGAATCTGCATGCTCTTCCTGAGTGCACATCATATTTGCTGGGTTGTTGTTGTGTCTTTCGGCTTTTTCCTGGTTAGGGGTCGCCACAGCGGAACTCCGGTCCGCTAATAATTGGGTACTCATGTTTAATCCTACATCTCAAAAACATGCCATCAGGTGAACTGCTGATCCTTTAAACAATGACAGGCATGCATGCAATGTGTGTGTGTGTGTGTGTGTGTGTGTGTGTGTGTGTGTGTGTGTGTGTGTGTGTGTGTGTGTGTGTGTGTGTGTGTGTGTGTGCGTGTGTGGTGTGTGTGTGTGTGTGTGTGTGTGTGTGTGCGTGTGTGTGTGTGTGTGTGTGTGTGTGTGTGTGTGTGTGTGTGTGTGTGTGTGTGTGTGTGTGTGTGTGTGTGTGTGTATTTCCAGCAATGGACTACTTTCCTGCCCAGGTTTTTTTCTCTGCTTATACCCATTGCTTGCTGCATGACCCTGAATAGGATAAATCAGACATCAGAAAACGAAGGCATACATGAATGTATTCCCATTCTCTACTTGAAATCCTAACATGTACATAACGATTTCATATTAAAGTGCTGTCATCTATTCTCAAAGTAATGCATAAAACTCAAAGACATAAATTATCTTTATCTGACATTGTTTCTTTTTCAGTGCTCATATAGCCAGTCTTAACTTTCGATGGGCGATAGGGTAACCTGAATCAATCACTTGCTGAAAGGCCTAATGCTTATCTCTGTTGTTTCCTTTTGCATTTCGTAATCTGAACTAAATTATTCTGAATTTAAATGACAATAGGGTGACATAGTCACTTGCTGAAATTCACTGTGATTATATATTTTCTTTGCCATTACATTTCATTACCTAAACAAAAGATTTAGTGTCATGACTGTCTCTTTTTTAAAATGGTATAGCATATGTTTTATGTTATCTGCCATTTCCCCCTTTTTAAAAACATCTTGTGGCAGTCACCATATCAGTACTTTCTTTTGCTCTCATCACCTAACAAAAGTTATCATTAACTTCTTTAAATGATCCCAGATCATTCTATAAAAATCATGTAAGGTATATATGTGGTTTTGAAGTTTCTACATTGCCAGGTAACTACAAGCATTCTCTTCACTGGTTCAAAAACAGACTGAATTAACTGCAACTGTAGCAAGGGAATTTGGTACCCTGAACAACATACCCATCTACCCACCTTCCATTGTCTGTAAATGTTGCAGTCTCTTAATTATAGTCTTAAACTGATAAGCTTTGAACATTACATGCTCTCTTATAAACAGCTTGTAAATAGTTTAACCAAAAAAGCCCAAAAATAGGGGTAGATTTTAAATATAGCTGTTTCTTTAATGTATTTTACCTTTAAAATAGATTAGTTTAGATTAGTTTGCATACCTCTCAAATGTCCAGATTTTCACAGAATATAGACATTTTTGCCTCATATTTTTGGTCTATTCCTCATAAAATGTGTGGTTTTCTGTCAAATCAATGAAGACTGAAGTCATTAAATTATGATATACATTTGAGTTTCACACTTCATATCCTTCAGAAAATGCATGCTAACAGAAATAATTTTATTCTAGCAACTTTCTAAGTTTATAAGATCAGTATTTAAAATATCTCCCTATTTTTGGCCTTTGCCTCCCCCCACCATTATTTTAGGCTTTGTCCAGATTAAGCTTGCTTGTTCTAAGAAGCTGGGAGGTATGTATGACAGACAGTTTATAAATTGCCTAAATTATACTGATTGTAACCAGAGTCCCCTGCAGACAGAATACTTCAACAGGTAGACAGATTAGATGTTGTCTTTAAGTGACTGCAATCATTTCAAGACAATGTTAAGCTTTTTCAAAGGTTTGGTACAAATGCAAGTTGGTATCTGCCCCCTCCCCCACACTTCTTTAGTACTGCACTCAGCATCTGAAATGGGTTCAAACAAGAGAATGGTTTTGCTTAACCTACCATATCTTCTTTAAATTTGCCCAGATTGACACTCTCACAGCAGTTACCATAGCATGCTGATCAGGTGAAGAGCTCTTCAGCTTTGCATATCACAGGTCACAGGTTGTAAGGATGTCATTAAATATGCTGCCATTCTGTCAGACTCCAAATTTGACCTCTAAGCTTCAGAGGATAATTATGTCACAGACTGAATTAATCACAAGAAAATTAACTTAGTTAAGAAGCTTTTTTGACAGTTGGAGGGATAGGTATATCCAGGGTTGCCAGATTTGTAAATGGAGAGGTAGGGACAAAAAAAAAAGGTCTTTCACACTAAGTGAAGATCAAAAAAATCGCACAGCAGAGCCTCTTCTGTTCAATGCAGAACAGCCTGCTGTTTCACATTGAACAGAAGGGACTCCGCTTTGCAATTTATGATGCTGACATACGAGCAAATCAAAACTCACAAAGTGGAGCCTGTTTCACCAGGATTTTAATAGGAAGTGCAGCACTCGAGATCGGGCTGCTAATATTGGGACAGTCCCACTCAAATAGGGACATCTAGCAACCCTGGGTATGTCTCACAGAAGATACCACTGCTCTAGAACTGACTATCCTTCCATGTAAAACAAACCTCATTCCTGCTCATATTCAAATGCAACTTGTATCTATGGATAGGTAATATAAAATTTACTCCAATGCTACTAATAGATAAAGGCAGCTCCTAAATGCTTTATCCCATGCATGGGTCCCCTCAAATTATCTATGGTATGATCCTAGTTATTCTCAATAGGGGTTAGGCCAATCTAACACCTAATGGGATAGGTTAATTCAAGGATCAAAAGGGAGATTCTCTAGGCTTAAAATGGTTTGCAATGGCAGCTAGCCTGATACCTGCCTAGACACCTATGAGCCTATAAACACCTTGTAGATGTCAGTGCACAATTCACTACTGAGTGACATATCTGTGTTATCAAAGGAGCACTTATCCAGTCCTACTATCTGCCTCTAATGTAATAGCAAATAAATAACTGTGAGGTTAGAATGCAAAGCAAAAGCAAGAGAAAGATTATTACAAGATCCTACAAAACACTATAAGGATCTGAGTGACAGGACAAGGCAGAGCTGGAATGAAAGGATAGGGATGCAGTACACTAGAGAAGAGTGGAACGAAATTTGTTTGGCCCAAAGATATGGAAGGAAATCTAGAAGATTTCGAATTCTTAAATGGCAATGCCTGTGTAGACATTTTTATACACTGAGTAGGCTGCAAGGAATGTTTCTTCAGAGTAATGGGGAATGTTGGAGATGCAGCAAAGGTCAAAGGAGAACATAGGTGCATATCTTCTGGAGTCGCCAGGCCAGGGACTAGAATGACTGATCTCAAAAGTCAAAGAATACATAGCATGACTATTTGTGGCAGAGTTTCAGTTAACAGTGGAAATCATGCTGTTGAATTGGGATACAAGTAGAAATGTGCTAAGGGGTCAATAGTAAATATTAACGTTGAGTATGTTAGCAGTAAAGAAAGTAATCATACGTACATTTTAAAATGGAAGACTCCAAAGTGGAGGGGAAGTTTGTGAAATAATGGATGGAATTAAGAAGGGGGAATTGTACAGGAAAGATAGAAAAGTTGCAATGAAAGTTAAAGAAAAATAAAGTTTTGGGGAGTATTGGGAGAGAGAGAGGAGAGCGAAAAGCAAATGAAAAAGGACAAGACTTGAAGATTCAACATGAAACAAGATAACAAGGCAGAATGATGTAAAAGAAGTGTTGAAATAATGGGTGCCCATAGGCATGGTTTGGAGGGTATAGTCTTTCAGTTTCTTAAATAGCAGTTGAGAAGCACAAAAAGTTATTGCATATAGATTGAACTCAGCTACTAAAGAGAACATAAGTAGTGGTGGATTAAAGTATAATAGAAAAAGAAAAGATTTGGGGAAAATTATAATTAAATACAGGGCACAATGTATGTATTTGAAAGATGTTGAAAATGATAATTCAACAGAATGGCATGTACTCAAGATCTTATAAGTAACTAAAATTTTATGGAATGTAATAACAGCTTAATGTCTCAGTTATATATGAGCCATTCATGCAGATTGCACTGTGTGTGTATGTGTGTGTGTGTGTGTGTGTGTGTGTGTGTGTGTGTGTGTGTGTGTGTGTGTGTGTGCGTGTGCATGTAAAACAGATAGATAAATATATGTGTATATATATATATATATATATATATATATATTTAAGGGTCTACCTGATATGGTCGACAGCTCATATGATCGAAAACCAAAACACTGACACCAGAACACCGACAGCTCAAAACACCGAAAGCTCATTTGATCAACAGCTCATTTGGTCGACACATGAAACCAAAGGATTACGCCCTTCCCCCACTGTAGGGCGACCCTGGAGTAGGAATAATAAGTTTTGGGGGGGGGGGCAAAGCCCCCCACATTATGTACATGAATGTAGTCAACTCAGTTCAATGTATCCATATGTATGTTTACAATTTATGACATATGTGGGGGGCTGTGCCCCCCACACCCCCCAAACTTATTATTCCTACCCCAGGGTCGCCCTACAGTGAGGGAAGGGTGTAACCCTTTGGTTTCATGTGTCGACCAAATGAGCTGTCGATCAAATGAGCTTTCGGTGTTTTGAGCTGTCGGTGTTCTGGTCTCAGTGTTTTGCATGTCGATCATATAAGCTGTCGACCATATCAGGTAGACCCATATATAATGATAAAAAATTTCAGCTATTAAAAATATTCACTTCTGCTTAATTGACATCTTCAAATCTTTTGATTGTGTTGACCATAACAAACTGTAGTAAGGTTCAATTTGCTTAACTAACTAGCAGCGCACAAATCACACACATCTCTGATTTCTAGATACATCACTGAACCTTTATAGACTGAACTGATACTTCACTTTCGTTGATTTAGCTGCACATTTCCCACAATTACCCTAAGTTAAATATGTTTTTGTAAATATTAAAAGACTGTACCATACTTCTACCTTTTCATTGCTAAGTTTTCTTTTAAGAAGGATTTTAAAATATCCTTCTTTTATCTACAACCACCTTCAAAAGCATGTATAAATCTAAATGACCTGTGGAATTCAATAAACTCCAGGTGGGCTTTGCACAAAGCCTACATGGAGAGTTTACACGTGTGCGAGGTGATGCATGGTGAGCAGCAGCACTCACTATATATCCATGCTGTGCACAGTGTTTAAGCATAAATAAGTGAGCTTTCATGACTGGCAACAGTGCTGCTGGCCAGGAAACCATGTAAGTGAACACGAATAGCACTTCTGTTTAAATCAGAGCACCGAAGGTCCACAATTTTGTGTGGAATGCCACAATGATCACGAGGGCTTCACTGATAGCTCTCGATCTCTTAGTGAAAAACATGTGGACAAAGGCAAACATAATGGGGACAATGACCCAGCTATAGTGACATATCTGACATATTTGACCTATAGAAATATGCTAGAATAACCAGGTCATCCCAGTGATATGGCAGAAAGCCACAGATTTGATAAGGAACACATCTGGACATTCTCTGAAAATTTGGACAGTTGATAGGTATGAATGTTAATTATATGGTCCAGACACAGTACAGGACAGTGTATCTACAGTCCAGAGTATTGTGAAACCCCATTCCTGGCATTCTTTACCGAAGATTTGTAAATGATCTGTAAGGGTACATGGACTACCATGTAAAATAAACACACAGGGGAAGTATGTGTATTGACTAGGGACACAAACATGAATTGTCGGAATGAATTGTAAGAAAGAACACAAGGAATGAGGTTAGGTGAAACAGCCTAATGTAAAGAAGATGAGGGCATGTTAATGGAAGACGGTTGTAGCACCAACACCAGTCATATATCAATATGGTACAGTAGGGACTGCACAGTGAAAATGTGTATTATGTGACTGTCACACAAGGTGACATAACAATAGGGAGGATGTCTGTGTGAGATAATCATCCTTACATGAATAATGCAGAGGACATCCATTAGGGATCTGACATACAATTGAGGTTGGGTGCATGTTGTGAAGCTGTGAAAACTGATTTGCCTGAATATGAGTGTAATCTCAGCAGATGTCTCCAGAAAGTGGGACACAGGTAAAGGCTCATGGACAACATTAAAAGAAGCAAGCACAATCATGGATAATTTCAGAATAATACCACCAGTAATCCCATGCCTCTGACATAACATATGTGGTTTACAGTGATCAGAGATAATTCTGCACAAACACACTTGTACAACTATTATGACATGTCTACACTATATGAGGGTAATCACACACACACTGTCCTGGCACCATAACATGTACTGGAGGTGCCCGGAGAGACACTGCTATACCTGTATGAAACATTATGATCAATGCAGGCTAGATGACTGGTGTGCATGGTATAGCTCTCTCTCTCTCTCTCTGTATGTATATTGATATATATATATATATATATATATATATATATATATATATATATATATATATATATATATATATATATATATATATATATATACACACACACACACACACACACACACACACACACACACACATATATATATATATATATATATATATATATAGCACAATCTGCACTGTCACAAATGTTATTCATGCCATTAATGTTGTCAAATATCTATGTATGTACTGTGTGCATCACCAGAACAGGTAGTATACATGCATCTAGTGTACAACTTGATGGGGGATCCTCACCATCAGACAGTAATGTTTATGCCAGAAAAAGGATACCTACTTATGGCCAATAAGCTGTGTGACAGCTCACTGTGACAAAGGTGGTACACTTCAGTTACACATCACTGGATGATGTGTAGGGAGGTACTTTAAGAAGGGTGCATTGTACTCAGTTAATGGTGTGATGAGGGCTGGGAACTATGGAAGTATTATGGCCTCTGATGTGGATGTCCTTCACATACTGAGTACTTGTGTTACATACATGGCAGTAGTCAGTACTATGACCACTTGGATGTTCCACTTATCTTTTACCCCAGGATACAGGTACCATACCTATTGGTCTGATTATAGGGTTTAATGTCCACATTATACTTGTGTTGTGTTTTTTTTTTTTACTGATGTAATAAATCCCTCCATGTTTTCTTGTCACTGCAGGTGTTGTCATGGCTGTGGCAGCAATCTTTAGTGTGAGTTGATACTGTCTGTTTTATATTAATATCACAGTTGGAGTCAATGATTGCCCACAATCTGTAGTCCTTCGGGCAGCTGTTTGGACACAGGATGTGTATGTCATCTGTGATGTGCATCACTTAAATAATGGAGAGGAAAGGACGCAGCAGACAGTCCTGAGGCATGGACCTGATCACTGGACCTGAGATATAGGTCACTTCACACATGTCAACATATTTAGATGCCATGTATATGATACACTGGTCTACCCACTTGGTGGTATAGGTGTATATGGCCACATCTGGCAGTGCTGAGTGAATACCTCAGTGTGGATTTGTGTCAAATGCCTTGGGCTTGTCAAGTTCAAAAGGATGATAATGTTGTCACCAGGCATGCCTGCGATGACTTCTTGGAGGACATCTAACAAATTAAACAGACATGGATGTAGCATTAACAAATCACACAGGTCTGTTGCACACAGCCATGATATCACTAGTGTCCATTTAGAAAAGGTCTATGATGACAAAGGTCTACTTCACAGATGAGGAGAGTCAGGGTGTGTCTGTACATGCATGCAATAGGTGCTGTCTCTCCCCCAACTTACATGGATGCATGTTGAAAACACTCTTCTACAGCAGCATAGTCTGCATGGAGGGTGTGCTGAAGTGTGTATTAAACCATGTCAGGAAAGTGTATGTGATGAGTCACATGATAGGTGATATGCCCATTGATTCTGTGTCATAGCCTAGATGCAGATAAGAGAGTGCATACTAGCTATCCTCAACTGTAGGAGAGTTTGAACACAATCCCCCAAGCAGGGATCATTGAGAAAGTCTCCCAGCTGGGGATTAAACCTGATATCACTAGATGGGTAACCAAATGGCTCACTCACAGAACACATACTGTGAAAGTTGGTGAATCAACCTTTACCAGTAGAGCTGTCACCACTGGTGTACCTCAAGGATCTGTGCTTGGCCCTTCACTGTTCAGAATCTATTTCTTGACAGTTCAGGCTAAAGTATATGGCCTTTGGTTTACTGTGTTTGCTGATTCTTGTATACTGGGTGCAATCATTGGGTCCACCTATGATGATAACATACTACAGGTGGGGATAACAGAGACAAATAATTGATGACAAAGCCACACAGTCTACAAATAAATGCAGAAATGTATCTTTATTTTGTCCTTCTGAAAAGTGGAATTCCATGCTAATTACAACATTAACAACAGTCCTGCTATGCTGAAATCCAGTGACACAAGCATTGAGAACACATGTAAATAGAAATCTGAACTTCAACTACCACGTGTCCACACTGGTATTGAAAGCCTATGTTGTGCACATCATAAGTCATGCCATCATATTCAGATCTTAGGATTGTATGACAGCACTGTACTCAAACCTCATCATAACACTAATAGTGTATAATGCTCTCTTTTGCATGTAAATCACCAGACACATGCAGCAGCTGGAGAGACCACAGGGCTTTATCACCAAGAAAACACAGAGCCTATAAACCATGCCATAATGTATGTGGATAGACTGAAAGCCATGTCACTGTAATCTGTATCATATAGAACAAGGTCATTTCTGCCTGACCTCCAGGCCAGTCTCTCACCCTACCCTGGTAGGAATAGTGCATATTCACAAACTGGATATAACTGATGACATCAGCAGTGTCTGTCGAGGAGAATATGGTAATAACAGTGGCCCACCTGCTGGTGTGAAAGGCTCTCTGTAATGTCAAGCAAGAGCACGCGCATATGCACACACACACACACACACACACACACACACACACACACACAGTTGACTGCAGTGAGAACCGAAACCCTACCTAAGTACACAAACTACAGAACTCAGTACTTTACACAAGCACCATGGCACAGGCACAAGTCTGACATTTCCCAGACTGCAGGTCAAATTATAGTGCATGACATCAGCAGGGCATGCTGGAGAGAAGATGTTGGGGGCCCTGCATATGTTCATAGGAGGTTACTAGCCTAATGGCCCTAGGACATTTACAAGCCTAGCTGTGTGAAAATGCAAGTACCCTTATTGAGCATAGTTAGATGGTCATTGTTAGCAGAGAGATTTTGTGATCAGCACCAACTGGCCCTGTCCATGAGGGACATATATGCCATCTCAGGGGTGAATTTACAATCACCCATCCAGTTGTCAAGGTTGAGCTTGAATAGGGTCATTAAGGAGCACTGCTTCACATTCACTGGGAGCCTATTACAGAGGAGTGGCAATCGTTAGAAAATATATCCATCTCCCCAGCATGTTCAGGCTAGGTTGAGATCCCTGGAGCAAGTTATTCTTGTCCCATTTGATTTGCAGATGTTCAACATTTCAAGTTAGGGCATGGTCTGAGACTGGTCTGTAGGTCAGGCACAGGTCACCTCACCCTGCACGACACTGAGTACAGTGACAAGTCTATCAGTCTTCCCATGTTTGTCATGGAGGCCCTGGACTCTCTCAGTCACAAACTTCTGTATTTTCTACAGTTGCTGTAGGTGTCTGGTGAGGTACAGACAGAAGGCAGCATCGTGCTCAATTAGTGGTCTGATAAGGGTAGAGAATAGCAGAGCTATGACCTCCCTGGTCTTGGATGTGATGGCCTTATTTATCAGATGCACAACATAGAATGTGTGTCTCACTACTATGGACACATTGTGACTGAAGTGCAGATTGCGATGAACATGTTTTCTCAAGTCTCACAACATTGTGTTTGAGCTTAGAGGGGTGCTATGTACATCATGATTAGCAGGCATACTTCATTTCCAAAGGGGGCAATGAGGCATTTTTTTCTTTAAGGTTCAGTCCATGAGTTTGGCACCGATCATTTGTCTGTGTCAGCCCCTTCTGTAATTTCTTAACATAGTTGGGGGACTCTGTATGACTGGGACCAGTTGACAGTCATCTGCAAATCTGGTAAGCCACAGGCCATCTACCTTTGCCTGGACTTCAGAGAAATAGTTTCCAAAGAGTTGAATACCCAGCACAGATCCTTGTGTTATTCCATTAATAAGTGGTCGAGTGGCAGAGGTGCAGTCCCTGGCTTTGACAGGGTGCATTCTGTCAGTGAGCCAGTTGTCTATCCATCTAGTAATGGATAGGTTAATCCCAAGTCGGGAGAGTTTCTCTTGGATACCTGAAAAGGAGATGATGTCAAATCCCTTGGATAAATCAGCATAGTGGCATGTCCTGTTATCCCTCATCCAGGTCTTTGGGGTTACTATCAAAGAGGTCTACAACTTTTAAGAAGCAAGATCTACCCATGACAGAACCAAAATGGGTCAGGTCAAGTGTGTTTGTTGAAGGTCACCTACATCCCTGTGGATAAGGTCCATGCTGATCCCTTTCCTAGCCTTGCAGATAAGCCTTTTTAGGCTTATTGGTCAATTGTTCTAGTTCTGCATGTTATCAGATTGATGTGCATTGCATATCACACAATATTTGATATTAATTTCTGTAGTGTAGGTGATATATGTGTGGAAAAAGTACTAAGACACCAGGGTTGCAGTGCTTGGTGGGAGGCAACACATGACTATATTGTAAATATGTGAAATATTGTTAGATAGGACCTTCATTTTGTTATGTTTACAGATGTAATTTCATGTCATAGACAGGAAATGGGCAGTAAACAGTAGTAATACATAATAATATTTACTTTTCCATAGACCAATGAGCAGCAGTTTGCCCAACAGCTTGCAAAATGTTTGCGTATACGAGATACACATTTTCAATACTTCCATGTTTACACATATTTAAGTAGTGCACAAATGCCAGCTGTATTGCGAAAAGTCTGAGAGTTAGTATTGAGTCTATGAAACATACCCACTGCTTAACAGACTCTGTGGCAGCAGGTGTAAATACATTGACACATTTCTTTTTGAGCCCAGATGATACTGGGTTTGAATCCAGGAGTATCTAATAATTTTAAAGACTTTTAAATAAACAGCGATAATGCAATGACATGAATTATTTATAATACATGTGCTGCTATGTGTTGGCATAGTGCAGCAGGGTTTAATGACACTGTGTGGAGATAACTGCAGCATTGTACTGCTGCTCACCATCACTGTGCATTGGTGCATGATGCAAAACTCCACACAAACATAGAGGCCAGAAAGTGAAGGGATCCATTGCCTTTTCTGCAACTTATGTGTGCTGTGAGGTAGATAGGAAAGTGGTGAAATTGATAGAAACCATGGGGAAGAACAAAGGGAAAGCAATACCTGAATGTGCAAGAGGAGGTAGGAAAGAACCATAGCTGTCCATTTCTTTAACGGTGTAAATTGAAAATATGTGCAAAGTATTAACTGAGTTTAGACTGTCACTTCTACAATGGATGGAATTAAGAAGGGGGAAATGTACTACAAAGAGGAGTGACAACAATGCAATCATGTAGAGCCAACTGAACCAAATCAAGTGTGTCAAGAAGATGTGTGCAAAATGAAAAGATATGTATGGGACATTTTTTTATTTTTGGGAACAGGTGCCCATTTTTTTTAATTCAGTAAGAGAGGACTGCCAGGTAAGGGATGTAGGTATGTCTGAGTAAGGTATGGTGGGTAGGTGAGGAAGCAAATGCAAATGAACAAGACAAACAAGACAAGAGAGAGGCACGGTGAGGAACACAAAATGTTGGAGGATACCATAACTGGGGTGAGGAAGGGGACAACGCAGGCTCATGGCCATCACATTTGAAGACAGTGAGAATTCAGTCCTCACCCACTGGACTGTCATCACTGTCCTCTTACTCCATTAGTGGCTGGATTGCTTGATGTCTCCTCCTCCTCCTACAGACCATGGGGGAGAGCAGTGTCTCCATCTATGGTAGGCATACACCAATGGTGGGGTGTGTGACTATGGGAGGTACTGCCAGCCATGCCATGAGAAATAGGGCAGTGAATTTGTAACATATGCCAGCACAGCTGTCTGGAATTTTGTAAATCATTATATGTAATTTGTATAGCAAACAGATTTGTACAGATGTTTATACTGAAAATATATTTGTGAGGTTTACTTGTAATAAAATGCATCAACAGTGCGCCCTGCTGGAAGGAAAAGAAATGTGCATGTATTAGTGTAAGTGAATTAAATATATACATTGTAACAGCATATACTGGAAGTGAAGAGGTTAATCTTAATCCACCTGACTTTGCAAAATATTCTTGTAATTTAATTACTTTATGGGATAAACCATAAAGATGTTATCCCACAGTTTTGAGTGGAGCCAGAGACACAATATGTGTGCTAGAGAATAGTTGGTAGCTCCTGTGGAAACAGTGAAATTTATTTATTTATTTACCAAGAAAGTCCAACTTGGAACAAAGCCAATTTTCACTGAAGGCCCAGGGAGAAACACTCTAGACGCATGTCTTTGTAATATGGGAGGAAACTGGAGTACTCAGAGAAAACCCACATGAATGCAGGAAGGCCATGCAGATTCCATACAAAAGGCACTCCAGACAAGATTTGAACTGGATAACCTCTTGCTGTGAGGTGACAATGCTACTGCTGCACCACTGCACCATCCTGGCTCCATAAAATGGTTTTATGATTTTATGACTTCCAAGAGATCTGAAGACAAGCTCTATTTGTCTGTATGGTAACATATAGGTGCTAAAATCATGTCAGCTTCTAGTGTTGGTGATAGCATGGAAAAGTGATTCAAATGATCAGATGTATGCGATGTCATTCTGTAAGTCAAAAATAATATTTAGATATTAGTGGGAGTTTGCTCTCAGCATTCTGTATTCTGTCTTGGATCTGACAACAAGGACCACTCACCCACATCATCTTGCCTTGCGGTAGTAAGTACCTTAACTAGGGAACAGTACTTCTTTTAGATTAGCACGAAAATATAGTGAGATTAGAAATACTGTTTTTCGATAACTGTGTGAAACTTTCCATCAGTGTTATGATTAATATCTCTGAAACTCTGGTGTTTACTGTAAATAGATATTTAGTATTTTATTGTTCTTTTATTATTTATTATTAAATATATTTAAACTGTTCATTGTGGCTGGTCCTTTTTAGAAAATATTTAAGCTTTGACAGTATTTGCATATATTTATTTGATTATGATTGTGGACACTCCTGAAAGCCTTGCTGCTTAGTAAATATTGTCATTTGTATTAACATTAACTTTATTCAGTATAACTGGGTACCCTTTTAAGAGTCTTATAGTAATGGACTAGTGGCAGGGAAACTACTTTACAGTCTTGGCAAAATTGGTAGTGGGCAGCCGTTTGTGTTTGTGTGTGTGTGTGTGTGTGTGTGTGTGTGTGTGTGTGTGTGTGTGTGTGTGTGTGTGTGTGGGCAGGGACATGAAGCACTGGTTTTACAGTGCCAGTGGGAGCCTTACTGGGGACCTGGAGGGAGACAGATACAGACACTCAGACTCTGGGTTGAGTGTGTACCATGTGTGCTCTTAAGAGAAATTGTGCTTAATGCAGAGAGATCTGCATCTGGAAATACTGAGTGTATCCATTTGTATTGACATCCCTTTCCAATGTCAGTGGTGATGATTTAGGCTCCTTGATTACTGGCCCAGCATGGTGGCATCACACGGTGCATGACCCTAAGCACAATCTCTGGCAACTCCCTGCAAGTAATGAAATCACCAGCTTTGCCACTGCTCCCAGAAGGTAAGACTGCACCAGCATTCGGGGTAGTATTTCCTGAGGGCACAGGTAGTGCCGGGGCAGCAGAGGCACTGATGCCAGATTGGCTCCCAGAAATACTGGGCATTGGTGCTGGAGCCGGTGGAGTGGGGGTACACTGATCCACTGGGGATGGCCTACCTTGCTGTGCTGTGTAGCATTTAGTGATCTGGTACACATGAATGACATGGAAACATTTTGATGACACATAAAAGAAAATAAAAAAGGAGAGATGAGGGTTGAGGTGAGAGAGAAAAAGAAATAAAATTATTTCTAATGCGTAGGTCATTAAAATGATGCCTACATTGCTCTCCAGTGTGTGGGATACCAGTCACACTGGATACAGCCTAGGCCAAATTATTCCATATCAGAGACTTTTACTGGGAGCCAGAACAGTCCCCATGCAGAAGCCTTTGGCTGTGGTGCTTCACCAGTAATCTAATAAATATCCTGGACTCCTGGAAACCTGACATCTGTGTTCTAAATGGGGCAGCTTTGCCACTAACTCCAGACATGTCTAACACCTGACCTAGAGCAATGAAAACTGATGCTTTCTCACCAATTCCAGCATTTACTGGTAGTGCACATACCCGAGCAATGATACTAATCATTTGCACAATGTTAAGTGGAGTGCTGCAGTGCCAAGCAGGGAGGAATTAAATAATTGAAATTAGAAGGTTAATCTGACACTTGGCCTTAGTTGTGTGCTGATGTAGCCTGGAAATATATATTGTAAACTGGAAGTTAACTGTTGGGTGAGATACGTTTGCAGATATGGACTAGGGGCATAAATGTATTGACCTGACATATTTTTTTCTTTATACACTGAGGAAAATTTACTTTTGCAGTGTGGGATTCAGACCTATGCATAAGGGACAAAACATTTTCTTCCAAAGCATTGGTTTTCCATCATTGCCACAGAAGAAGTACTGTTCAGACACCGTCAGGAATATACAGGTGACAGTTTGAGCTGTTACACATGTATGTGTGTGATTTAACAAGGTTATTGTATATAGATCCAGTTGTATATGTGTCTTAGTTAATTGTGAAGAACATGAAAGTCCAGATGGCAAAATTATACTTACAGAAATAGAGTAGAAATTATACCCTCAGAAATACAACTAAAACACAGTAATGGTGTCTCATCCCTCATGTATATAATTCATACCAGTTCCACTAACTAAAGTGTTATAAGTGAGAGTTAATATAATGGGAAGTGGAACAACAGTAAAAATGTCTGGAATATCCTGTATTAGAACACAGAACCATGTGTATGGCAGTCCTACACTTTATACCTGTATAATGAAAACTGGTATGTTGAAATAATACTAGTTTAGTTTTCAATTCCCTGCTGTAAACTGCACTTTCACAACAGTAAAAATAGGTTGCATACTCTGTACTAGAACCCAGAGTTATCTGTACTCCAGCCCTTCACTTACACCTGCAACCACAGGACTAGTTGAATAATAATTCACAATTTCCTAATCATTCTTAAGGTATCTGTGTTAACTGCCGCACAGTGTTGCTCAGTGGGTTTGGACAGTGCCCAACAGAATTAATAGAATGCATCCGGTTTCAGTTATTGGCTGTCTGAGTCCTTTCTGAAGGTGCTCGGTTACTGCAGCTCCTGGGAAACCCTGTTAACCACCGGACAATGACGCTAAGTGCACTTACCCAATGAAATATAGAAATTGAAACACTGTATTGTTTTTGACCTTTGCTCTTTTACAGATGGCCTGTTTGCAGGTGTTCTGTCTGCTTCTTGGGTGGGCCACTAGCCCATTTTGTGCACTGCCACACTTTGAGCAAATGATAAGCACAGCTAAACCGGACATTCACTTTTCTCCATTTTCCGTCCTTGCACTAAGTTGCATATTGTGCAAACACTGGCCAAAAAAAGGAAAAAAAAAACAGGAAAAAGGGACAGCTAGTTGAAATGAGGAAATGCACTCTATAACATACACATTAGAAAATGTTGGTACATATGAGATATTTCTACATAGGTCTGAATTTGAACTCTCACTCCAATGAACCTTCAGAACACAGGAGGGGTGCGTTATCCCTCTGTGATGCCCCGCCACTGGACTAGTAATCAAAGAGCCTCAATCCTCACTACTGGCAACAGTGGGGGATGTACACTGGGGGGATGACAAGGTACACATGCAGTATTGGGCTAGATATGGGCCATTAAAAGACATGATTTATACTTTTGAAAATAAGTTATTCAAATACAAAATGTGCCAGATGAAGATTGGTTATTTGAATGAATGTATTAAAAAACAAATAGTCCCACAAGGACTGAGGGTTTTTAAATTTCCTTTTGGCATTTATTATGACACTGACATTATTCAAGCTTTTATTGGTATGTTTGACAAATGGGGACTTGAATTGTTGGGTAAAACTGTCTTTTTTATGAGAAGATGGAAAAAAAAGCTTTGTAGTGAAGTGAATGATTTGAATGAAAAAATTGTTACTGACTTGCTATTTACACAATATGATAATTTGTATTATAAAATTATTAATAGAGTTGACAAGAGATGCGATGGTATATTTAATAAAAAAGTGAAGAAATTAGAAAGAGATTGCAGGCAGTATAAACAAGGTAGAGTGCATCCAACAGACAAATTAGTTTTTCAGAGGGTGAACACGGCCTGAAAACCTGTTTACCAGCTGATGAGTTGGATAATGTCAATTTTAATTTTGACTTAGAAAGTGAGGATTATAGAGAAGATGATGCCAACCACATGGGAGATTATCAGGATTTTCCGCTCCCAAGATGCTCAGAGAGAATAGCAAGCTGCAATCAGGAGGTGTACAAAACATACAACAAAGTGGCAAAAAATTACAAGGGTCATACCAGGTGGTAGATACTTTAGATTCAATAAAGTCTAAAGATGGAATTCAATATACTTTAAATGGATTTAACATATACAATTATACAGAAATCAGTATTACAAAGGAGTTTTTTTCTTTATTATCCAAAGGGTTCAAATTTGTTCCAACTAAAATACCTGATATAGCCATGGTGATGGTTGACTTACAGTTATATTTGAGAAAATTAAACTTGAATATAATGTTTGCAGACAAAACTATTAATTCTACAAATAAAACTAAGGAAATTTCTAAAAAAAAAGTAATATTTTCAACCCACCTTTACATCCATTGGTCACTGCTTATGAAAAACTAGTGAAAGAAGATATATACAAGGTATGGGGAGAGAAAAAGAAAACATATTCAAACTTAAGCTATGAAGAAAGAAATTTTATAAGGACTTTGAGAGAGAACAAGGGAATACGTATTATGACACCTGACAAAGGTGGAGGGATTATCTTATATAATTCAGAGGAATATACAAATGTTATGCAAAACATTTTGTTTAATGTGGATAATTATTCCCTATGTTCTAAAAATGAGATTCATATCTCTTATCAAAGATTAGATAGCTATTTGTATGAATACCTTATGGACTAGAGGATATCAAGAAATTACTATGATTTTCTCATGAACAAACACCCAAAGATTCCGGTTCTTTTTGGTATACCTAAGATACACAAGAACCTGGAAAAAACATCTTTTAGGCTGATTGTAGCAGCTGCTGGTTCTAAAACCCATAATTTGGCTGTATACATTGATAGAAAATTAAAACATGTTGTGGAAAAATATCCCCACTTATTGAAGGATTCATGGGATTTTCTTGGTCAATTAAAGAAAGAATTATGGTTTCCTGAATGTTTTTTTCTAACTATAAATGTACAGGACTTATTTTCAAGTATTCCTAAACAAGAGGGGTTGCGGTATTTCGAAGAAGTACTTTTTACTAGTTCGTCTCTTACTACTGATGAAGTTTTGTTAATGTGAACTCATGAATCTAATACTGGAAAATAACTACATTTATTTTTAGGGGAATATTTTCAACAACTAAAAGGGGTAGCTATGGGGGTGGCATGTGCCCCCCTATATGCAAATTTAGTTTTATTGGGTTGGGAAACTGAATATGTTTTTCAAAGTGAGTTTTTTTGTCAAATATAATATTTTATGGTAGATTTCTGGATGATATTTTTATATTATGGAAAGGGAATTCAGACAAGATACCTATATTTATTCAGTATTTAAATGGAACTACTGATTTTCTGAAATTCACCTTTCAGTTTCATGAAAAAGAGATTAATTTCCTGGATACCATGATAATAAAAGCACAGAATGGATATATCTCCAGAATCTACCGTAAAAACGCTTTACAATAACTATCTATATTTCAATAGCCACCACCCCACTTTCCAGAAAAAAAGTATTATTAAAGGTCAGGCTATTATAATTGCCAGGATGACATCACTAAAAAGAGATGTTATTAGTGAGTTTGAATTTTTAAGGAATATGTTTCTGGAGAGAGGTTATCCTGGCTGTTTTATAGATCTTATACTTTCAGATGTTCTGGATAAGTGGGGTGATGTATATGTTCCCCTATTGGGTAGAAATCGTGGCCATTTAAACAATTCATCTATGACCTTAGAAGTCAAGAAACAAACTGACTTCCAACAAGCCTGTGTGATACAGTACAGCCCCTTGTATTCTCAGATTAAGGGGATATTAATGAAAAATTGGAACATCTTTAAAACTAACAGTGAAGTATATTGAATATTGGGTGACAAACCTTTATTTTCTACAAAAATAGGACCTAATACAAAATCACTGTTAGAGAGGGGTAATACTTCAATAGATATCCAATCTAGAAAGGGAGGAAGTAAACCTTGTGGTAGTTGTTCCTACTGTTCATACATTTTACAAGATAGTTCTGTCACAATTGAGAACCAGAATAAAAATTACATTTTTTTTAAAAAGTGGCAACTATTCCTCCAGCAAACTGGTATATATAGCCATATGTAACACCTGTTCCTCATTTTATGTAGGCAAGACGGAGAGACTATTTAAGACCAGGATATATGAACATCTATACGACATAAAAAAACAAAATAAGAGACTAACACTCTATATAAACATAGCGCGTTATGTGTGAATTTTCTAGGTTTTAAATCTGCCATTCTCGATTTTGTATTTGTTGAAGTGAGAAGTGGTGATTGGAAAAACGCATTACAGAAGAAGGAGCTTTTGTGGCAGTTAAGGTTGACTGCAGATTTCCTACCAGGTTTAAATGAACATGTTACGATACTGCGTATTTTAAAAGAAAAGGCAGAACATGTCTAATCATATTCCAGGATGTTTATTGAAAGTAAAACAAGTTCGAAAATAAAGTTTGTATGCCTTGTAATATTTCCTAAGGGAAGCATTTACTGACATAACAATTTCTTCATATGATTTCAGAAGTAGAAGCTTGCATACCCAAACAAGTATTTTTAATCTGTAATTAAGAATTTTATAAGCTATTGTGAATTGATTTTCTTGATTTTTTAGGAACATTAACAGTATACAAATGTGCATTTTTTAAAGTTTTTTGCAATTAATTTGTTGGCGAACCACATGATCTTATTCTTTTGTATACACATTTTTTAGCCATGATCAACTTAGTTGTTAAATATTTATGAACCATGAATTTTCTTTGACTACATTGGGTAGATTTGGACCAATAGTTGTATGGTATTGTGTATTTAAACTTGTTTTTCAGATTGTTCCTTGTTCTGAAGAAGTCATACTTGTTGATGAAAATGCTTAATAATATTCTATTAAAACTATACTGAGGACTCGCAACTTTGGTGCTTTTTTGGTTACTTAGTTTTTGGTGGAGCACTTTTTGCGCCATTTTCTTGGTTTTTACACATGCAGTATTTCCAGATGTAGCTTTCTGCATCAAGTGCAATTTCCCTTAAGAGCACATAGAGACTATAGTCAGTCCGGAGCTGGTTTCTACCTCTTTGTCCAGATCCCAATAAGACTCCCCACTGGCACAGCACCCTCTCTATCCAACCAGTGCTTTGTGACACTGCCCAAGTAGCTCACACACACACACACACACATACACACACACACACACACACACACACACACACACACACACACACACACACACACACACACACACACACACACACACACACACACACACACACACACACACACACACTTGGGAAAAGCTGGCACAGGTTTACTAACTATGCCCCTTTTTGCCCAGACTATAAGGTAGTTATCACTGCCACCAGCCAACTCCTTATCAGCTACTTTAAGGCCCTTAACAAAGGGTGTCCAGTCTTACTGTGTAATGTTACTATTAATACAAATGGTAGTTTGACCAAGAGTAAGGCTATAAGGAATGGCCCATAGTGTCACTAATTAAATATGAAAGCATTCTCTGAACTTAAATAGCTCGACAAAGATCAGCCACAATAAAATGTTTAAATATATTTAATAATAAAGAATAAAAGAACAGAAATACTCAGTATATATTTAGAGTGACATCAGAGTTCAAAATCACATAACATGTTTAAAACAACATCGCAGGACAGTCTCAAATAAATAAAGAAAAAAGGGTGGCGTAATGGTTAAGGTGCTTACCTTAGAAACGTAAGGTGCAGGGCTTGATTCTCACAGGAGGTAATTGGCTAGGCTTAAAATGGTCCATGAGGGCAGTTAACCTAGTAATAATCTATGAATCTAAACTAAGCTTTGCAATATTCCTGACTATATCTAAGAGAGTTACTATTCTCTAGAAACTTACTTACAGAGAAAGGCAGATGTGTGGTGAATGATTCATGTCAGGTCCAATACAGAATAATGTGTCTCTCTCAGAGAATTCTCAGTTTAATACCTTAAATATTACTGCTGGGCTAGCTTGCAGAATGACATAATTTATTGTCATCTGGCTTCTAGTCCCCAGACCCAGAAACAACCATTGATGGCAACTGGTAGCATTTACAAACTACCTGTAAAAATACATAGACAAGGAACTTTCCTCAGGTCTTTGGCAAGGGCTGGAAGTTATAAAAAAATAACACTTCCAGGACAATACAGAAAACTCCCTAGCCCTAACATTGTGTCTCCTTGATATATTGAAACTGAAAGATATCATCTTTTATTATGTAGCCATCAAGTAATTTCATTTTTGCTATTTTTCTGAAGTTTTGCTGGACTGAAGTTAACCTCCTGTGTTTCAGTTTCCATTGTTAAAATATATACATTAAAGCAGTTACAGTAGCGCATGTACATTTCTGTTCTAACCCAGTAGGGTCCACTGTAGATATATTTCAAGCACTTTGCAAAAATCTTTTCAACACACACTTCTGTACCAGCAGTTTTATATACATAACACACAGTTCTAGTACATTTGTAACACAAGCATTCTGTATGAATCATGTTGATATTCACAAATGACATACAGTTATTTACAAAATTCCAGATAGCTTTGCTGGCAGTATCTCTTTCCTTACACTTCTTCGTCCCTCAAAGACTTATGCTAGTTTTTCAAGTGACCCTTGAGAAACATTGCTTGAGAGGGATTAACCTATCTGGGAATACATTACCCCATTCCCTGTCTTGAGATCCCAGCTGCCTTTGCATTGCTGACCCCATTACAGTGTTGCACTGCCATATCATATGCCTGCAATCCTAGGTTCCACCATAGTAACTTGGGATTTTGCTGGATTGCTCCCTGTAGCCATAGATCCCTGTCAGACTCCTCCAGCCTTCTAATGTAAATGCTTAGTACCAGGGCCTCCCTATCATGGTAATGTTTCATCATGTTCAGATGGTATTGTTTGTGTCACTCCCTCCTGCCTAGCAGTTCTACCATGTAGTTAACATCACTGACCTTCCTTACCACTTTGAATGGTCCCTCCCAAGCTGCCTGCAGCTTGTTGTGTCTGACAGGAATAAGAACCATTACCTGCTGCCCCACAGCATACTCTCTAACTCAGGCATTCCTGTCATACCAGACCTTTTTCTGCTGTTGGGCTACTAACAAGTTTTCCTGGGCCAAGCCCATGAGTTCTCTGAGCCTTGTCCTTAGGTTTAGGACATATGACACAACAGACTCCTTGTGGGATTTATGCTCACCCTCCCACTCATCACAAATCAAATCTAGGGGTCCCCTCACCCTATGGCCATACAGCAACTCAAACAGTGAAAAACCTGTGGATTCATGAGGCACCTCCAAGTAAGCAAACAACAGATGGGGCAAATATTTGTCCTACTCCCTGTTAAACTGGTCTGCAAATGCCGGTAGCATGGTTTTTAGTGTAGAGTTTAACCTCACCACCAGACCATTAGTCTGGGAATGGTAGGAGATGGTCTTTAAGTGCTTCATCCCACAGCAGTCCCACAGACAAGCCAGCAGATCTGATGTGAAATTAGCACTTCTGTCAGTCAGTATTCCTTTTGGGAACCTACCCTTCTGAAAAACTCTAAAAAAGCATTTGCCACATTTTCTAACTCAATGGAGGACAGAGCTACCACCTCAGGGTATCTGGTAGCATAACCTACTACAACTAGGATATACATCTTTCCTGTGGAATTTGAGGTACTCAGAGGCCCCACAATATCCATAGCTACCCTCTGAAATGGCTCCTCAATCACAGGCAAGGGCATCAAATGAGCTTTCATCTTGTCTCCTGCCTTGTCTACCTTTTGGCACTGCTCACAGGTCCTGCAGTACCCTGTTACATCTTTGAAAATCCCAGGCAAATAAAAGTTTTGCATAATATGTCTTTTGGTATGCTTTATGTCCATAAGAACTGCAAAGGGAATATCATGGGCTATGGCTATAAGTGCCAGATGATAGGCTCCAGCACTACTAAATGCTGTATTCTCACACCCTCTAGCCCTCCCTTAGGGGTCCACTCTCTATACAGTAGCCCTTTGTTCCAGTAAACAGATTCCCCATTTCCTTTAGAATCAGGCACCTCTCTGGCTACCTCCCTCAAGCCCTGTAATGTAGGGTCTGAGAGCTGAGCCTGTCTTTGTAACCCTTCCAAGCTCGCCTTCCACAGGAAGTCCTTTTATCCTCTAACAGTGGTGCTTCACTGTCAACCTGGGTACTACTACTGATCTCTGCCCTTGCAGTCACTCTGTCCAAGGAACATCAGTACCCACAAGCAGCTGCAGCTCACCTTCAGTCACACTGCTAAAGGGTAGCTCTCTCCCTGATGTAGTCACCTCCCTAGTCCTGGCTTCAATTGTGTGGTCTGTCTGGGTCGTCCCCAGGCTACCAGACCCACATGCCTGTCTCCAAGCCTGACTGTGTGTAACTGCATTTGCACAAGGTACTGCATTATCAAAATCATTCCCTATTAGGACATCTGCAGAGATATCCTCAAACACACCTACTTGCTTCCTTCATTTTCCACCCTCCCAGTCAAGGTGAACCCTAGCCAAAGGTATTTGGAATGGGGTCCCTCCTAAAGCTCTGACTGGGGTAGACTGCCCAAGAAAGTAGTGCCCCTCTTTAACCATTGCAAGCTTTACAATAGTTAGGTCAGAGGCTGTGTATCTCTTAGCAGTGGCCTGTTTCCCATCTCCTAAGATAGGATATAACCTCTTGTGGTAGTTTGGTACCATTGTTGTCCACAGACAACTTACCACTGGCATTCTATCACTCCCAGTAAAAAAAAAAAACAGTATTAGCATAAAAAATAAAAACAGAAATACATCAGGTTTCATAAAACAACACAAAAAATACTAAAAAAATAACAATTATGCTATATTCAATCTATTGCTCAATAACTAAATTTGTCAATTCATTATTTTTATTAATTTTATATTATATTTTAAAAAACATTTGATGTAGTATTTGAAGACCATGAAGGTAGTATTATTATTAGACATCCGTTCATGCCATATATCTCTTCATTTCTTGTATTATGATATGATCATAGTGATGCACATGACATGAGATGACATGTATCTCTTTAGTAGTATATCAACCTAGGGCTTGAGTTTTTTACTTAAAACGAACACATCCTTTCAAATGACACAGTTTCCTTTTTTTTCCATTCTCCAGGTCACATTCTTGAGGTACATTGCATTGATTGATTGTGTATTTTTATTGTTGTTGTTTTATTTAAAGTCATCTGGCCTTCATGACTCTTATATTCATTTTCTTTATTTCGAAATTAATTTGGCAAACCATTGTTTCTGGTTTCCATACTTCCAAACCGTTTTTTCACATTACGGCGTTGTTTCTTTGTTCTTTTCCTCGATGGCGTTGCATTTTTTGGGCAGTGCGTGGTCCGACCTCCTGATTGTGTCAGTTTATTTAAAGTATTTGAATTTAAGAAAGAGAATTTCTTTTGTAATTTTTTTTTTTTTTTTTTTTTTTCTTTTATTATATGTTATTTATTACAAAAGAGAGGGGAGGCTGCTGGGGGGGGCTGCCTGTCACGGCATGCTTTCTTATTTTTAAACTTTTGGGGTTTCTGGTTTAAAAAATATAATTTGTTTATTTTTGTTTGTTTTACTTTATGTTTTTGATTTGATTTTTTTCATTTTTTTTTTTCAAAGGAGGTTTTCAAGGTAGAGACATTGATTATTAATTTATTTATTATGTTATTATTTATTTGAATTTATGGGCAATGAATGAATAATATCAACTCTGGATGTAAGTTTATCGACAACATTGAACGAAGATTCCATATTCTAGGAAGATTTTTAGGAAGGATTAGTAATGGGGTATCTATCTTCAGTAGTGGACATCCCACAATTATATATAAATAATCCAAGAGGGCAACTAATTAGAGCCATGCGCATGACTTCTAAGTAAGACTTTAGACTTGAATTTAACTTTATTATGTCTCTTTTTATTGAGAGAGGTATGATATCATCAAATTTGAGAAAACTGCGGTGAAATTTGGGGTAAGCGTGATACAAAATTTGAGAGAATTTCCCAATCAAATTAAATGAGACAACATGAGACACAATTAAGATTAAATTGCCACCCTGAACCCTGGTATTTCTGATTGTATTAAATTTAATGAAATTTTTTTTAAAAATTAAAAAACTTAAAAAAAAAAATGAAAATACATTACTTAATTTATTATTTATATATACTGTCTCTTTAAATTTTGAATGTTTTTTTTTATTTTTTTTATTGAACACGTGATGTTTAGTGAGAGATTTGAATTTTAACTATATTTTTTTTTTTTTTTTTTTTTTGTATTCTGATGAAGTCTGAGCTTTGTGGTTAAATAATAAATATATATGCCATATTTTGGGGGGGTTCTTATTTGCTGCTTCACCTTGGTTTTTGGATTACTGTGTTTGCTTTTGGCACTTTTTTTGCTTCTATTCTATCACTCCCACTTACTGGCTCTAGCACCTTTTGTTCCCCACCTTGCATCTGTGGACATCTATATGCTACATGACCCCACTGGTTGCATTTAAAACATTTAACCCTTGGTCCTGGCCATGTACCTGAACTAGTGTCTTCCCCTCCTACTCACAGACTCTGCTGGGGCAGTTTAGGCTACCCTCCATGGGTTCCCTTAGATCCATGAGCAGCACTATATAGTGATGCCCTGTTTGCTAGGTATAGGTCAACAAAGTGATGACCTGACACCCATTCATCCATCTATGAAAAAAAAAGTGCTTAACTGAGCAATATATTCACACACTTTCATCTGCCTTGCGTCTGTGCTAACTAAACGTTTTTCTATAAGCTTCAGGCATGAACTTAAAACATTCTAATAAACAATTTTCAACAGTATTATAATTTAAGCAATCAGTATCAGACAATTTACAAACAGCAGTTGTAGCTTTACCTTGGAGTATGGTGGTCAGGAACTGTACCCAGAGCCCTTGGTGAAGATTATACTGTTTACATACCCTTTGAAGCATATGAATAAAACTATCAAAATCATCATCCTCTGTAAATTTTGGAAGAAATGTACTGACCTTTATTGCCTCTGGTGTTCGGTTACTCCTACCCCTGTTACCTCCATGACCCTGGCGAACAGTCAGCATCTCCTTTTCATGTTGCGTCTGCCTCTCATTTTCTTCAGGCTCCAAATGTCTCAGTCTGTCTGCAGATTCAAATGCCATATGTTTCTCCTTTTATTCAGCCTCCAAATCCCGCAGTCTCTCTGCTGATTCTAGTTCCAACTGTTTGGCCTCCATTTCAAGTCTCATTACCTCCAGATGGATTTTTAAGTCCTCTGAGGCAAAGTTGCACTGTTCATTTTCTGATAGTTGTACATCCCCAAGGCCAGTCTGGTTGTCCTCCTAGTTGCTGGCCTGTGATTCAGCTAGGCTAAGCCTGAAATCATTTCTCCTTTAGTCTGGTTTGTGTGCCCCAGTCCTTTGACTTGGCACATCTCAACCAACTGGCTCCTTCTCAGCTTGCCATACTTCTCTGCTGACATATTGCCTGCTATCCCTGCTAAGATAACAAAAAATAAATAAAACTGTTGTGATATGAAACTCTGAATGTCTACCGTGTGGCTGCTTGAGAGTACAAACACTTCTTTGTCACTACTGTTTACAGGCTACAGGAGTTCAATATCCACACCACTGAATCCCAATATGTGGATATCCCACCACTGCCAACCAATAAATTTGACGCCCCACCATTGGACCAGTAATCAAGGAGCTTCAATCCTCACCACTGGCAACAGTGGGGGATGTACACTGGGAGGATGACAAGGTGCACAAACAGTATTTTTAGATGCAGCTCTCTGCATCAAGTGCAATTTCCCTTAAGAGCACACAGAGACCACAGACAGTCAGGGCTGGTTTCTCCCTCTTTCTCCAGATCCCCAATAAGACTTGCACAGCTATAAAGTTGAAATCTCAGCTATGTGGCCAAGCCAAGACTTACAGCACCCTCTGTCCAACCAGTGTTTTGTGTCCCTGCCCAAGTAGCTGACACACACACATTTTGAGGTTTGATTTATACACACATACACACACACACACACACACACACACACACACACACACACACACACACACACACACACACACACACACACACACACACACACACCTGGGAAAGGCTGGCACAGGTTTACTAGCTATGCCTACTTTTGCCCAGACTATACGGTAGTTATCACTGCCACCAGCCAGTTCCTTATCAGCTACTTTAAGCCCCTTAACAAAAGGGTGTCAAATCTTACTGTGTAATGTTGCTATTAATACAAGCTGTAGTTTGACCAAGAGCAAGGCTATTAGGAATGGCCCACAGTGTCGCCAAATAAATATGCAAGTACTCTTAGAACTTAAATAGCTCCACAAAGATCAACCACAATGAAAGGTTTAAATATATGTAATAAATAATAAAGAACAAGAAAATTCTCAGCATATATTTAGAATGACATCAGAGTTCAAAATCACAGGACATATTTAAAACCACATTGCAGGACAGTCTCAATAAATAAACAAAAACATCTACACTAAAATGTTCTATATTCCTGACTATATCTAAGAGAGTTACTATTCTCTAGAAACCAGTGGTGGCTGGTGACTTCAAATTAAAGGGGGGGGGGGCTGCAGGAGACAGCTGAATGGGTGGGGCCAATGGGAAGGGGTGTAGCCAACCTGAAAGGGGTGGAGCTGTGCTCAAAAAAACAACTGGAACTTTAATTAAATACGCTGCCCGGGGTGCCAAACTGTCATTACAAGAGTCCAATCAAGACAAAATAAAGTGTAGAAGAAAAAATATTTCAATGCATTGGCTACATGACAGCTTACTTAATATCTAGATGGAAACAAAAAGGTTGTGAGGCATGAAAAAATAAATAATTTTTTAAATACATTACTGGAATGCTAGTCAAAATCAAGTATAAAAAACATGCTTCTCCTTGCACTGCAGTTCTAATTATAACTTATATTCACCTTTATAAAAGTACCAAGTAGCATGCTGAAAGCAGAAATCTCTGTGATAACCCCCACTTGTAAAAATGTTTCTTATCCAAAAAAGACTTGCTGCCTGACAACAACTATCTACTTGTTTCATGGGGAAAACATGATCAAAGTAAAAAATGAACAGCAAACAAGAAACAAGCTCAAGATAAATTGCTTAAAGGATTACTGCACAGGCTATGGACCACACATGATTGATTGGCATTTTGTTTAGTTTACGGGTAAAGCCTGCAAAGATGACTGCAAATCAACAAATGTAATGAGCTTCTGAAAATACTATAATCCTGTCCTTTATTACAAATACTGTCATATGCATTTCAATACCTAAGGCTTGTACATTATACAGTTATGTAAATATTCTCTGCATGGCAACAACAAAAATGATTTCAGTGTTGGTAATTATTTAACATTATGCTTATTAAAGGTTACTTGCATCTTACAATCTCAGACAAGCTTACCTGATGGTCATTAAAGCATTGCTACTTAAACACAAAGCAACAGGGTACTGTGACAGCATGCATTTTCTGAATAATCAGAAGCATAAATCAATAGTATAAAAATATGACAGAAAACCAAAACATTCTGCAAAATCAAAGACAGATGAAAAGCTACTGTCATGCTTGTGTCTACCTTGGATGGGGGAATACTCTGCACACTTAAACTGCATAACTGCTCCTTGCCTTGCTTGGACACATCCAGAGTCACTACATGGGGGAGTGGGGTGCAACAAGTCTGTCACAATTTGAAATGTCTCTGGCTGATGGTGATGGCTCTGACACTCATACCTCTCTACCTCAGAGCAAGAAATCTGGACAAAGCCATACATAGAAGTGGGACACAGGCCCAAAAATAAGGACACTTTTTAAATATTTCTCTTATAAACTTAGAAAGATAATAGAATAGTAGTAGGTCTTGCATTAGTATGACTTTTCTGAACGGTATGAAATCTGAAACTCAAATGTCTGCCATTATTTTCTAACTTCAATATTTAATGATTTGCCACTAATTTGGCAGAAAAAACACAATTTTATGAAAAACAGACCAAAAATGTGATGCAAAAATATAAAATTGCCACACAATACAGCTGGGAACCTTTTTTAATATTAGTACTGTTAACTTGAACAGCTGACAAAATAAGAGCATCTACATGCATTTCTGAAATAAAAGTAATCTATAACTCTGATCATTACAGTTATTTATAATTGTAAACCCTCCATATTTTCTTCCAAAATTGCCATTTTGCAGAGGGGTTATTAGGGGGAGAGCAACATTTTGAGCCAAAATTGGGGACAGTTGAGAGGTTTGGATATTCCTAATTCTATAAAGTGATTTATTTGCATGTACCTCTCAACCTCTTAATGCAGGAAATCTGGACAAGGCCAAATAAATATAGTGGGGGAACATACAAACAGTATGAAAAATTGCCCTTGTATAAATTTAAGGCAATTGATAGAATAACAGGTCTTGCTTTAGCATGCATTTTTCTGAAGGTTATAATATCTGAAACTCAATGTCTGCCATTATTTAGTGACTTCATTCCTAAATGATTTGCCAGGAAACCACAAATTTTATGAGTAACAAATCAAAAATAAGAAACAAAAATTGATTCATTCTGCAAAAATCTGGACAGTTGAGAGGTATAGTTCAGCTGGGGCTGTCTGAGTTTGCTGCCGTTCCCCCCTCACAAAATCATGGTTGAATGGAGCCTCCCCCCTGCAGCCATTCTAATGTCCCATTTCTTGGTTATTTCACCCCATTTACCATAAACACTAATGTGCATATTGCTTTACTTCTGCAATAATTTGGATTTAATTTGAAAGTTTTATTTTGCATTTTACAGCACAGACCCTAATAGATATCTGCTAAACAAAGCAATGCAGTCTAACACTGAAAATAGACTTGGCATTAAAACTTCTCTGCCCTTGAAACCAACATTCATTGAAACAGCATTGAAACCCACATTCAAAGAAAATACATTTTGCCAGTGGCAGATAAAGATTAACTTTGGGCTGTTTTCAAATCATAGGCCCCTTGAACACGAAACATACACATGCTCTTTGATACAACTTCCTGATTGTATTAAATTATATTCCTTGTACAATACAATACAGTTGTTAGAGGGCATTTAAAATTTATTGTTTTGAACATTTTTTCCAGTAAGCAATGAAACAAAATGCATGCACCAATAATGACAAAACTGCCCAATTCAGTATATTTCCATCATAAAAGTCAACTCAAACTTACATTTCCATCATAAAAGTCTACTCAAACTTCTACAGTCCACCAGTATCAGTAAATATGCACAATCGGTCATCTAAATAATTCCACATTAAAGAAATATGTTCATAGGTTCATGTAACTAATGAAGAGGTTGCTGCTAGCAAACAACTTTATATGTCATTGTTTCATCTACAAATAAAGTGGTTGTTGCCCTTGAGGAATAAATTGCCCATGTTGCATTAAAAAATGATAAGCTAGTGATATTGCAGTAGACAATGGGTGGCAAACTGATAACAGGTTCATAGTAACTAGGTATCTTTGCCAGAAACGACTGCAGCATCCACCCCATTTACAACACAGTACAGTATCAGCACTGCATCTAACTATTGTGGGAGTAGAACCCACAGCATTCTGAATCCAAAGCCAGTAAGTTACCTGTTGTGCAATTAACAATGCAAGTAGACTCACCATGAGCAGTACTAAACTTTTGTTCCTCTGCAGCTCTCAGCTCCTTGTAGAATCTACTTGACACTCCGCTGTACCCCTGAAATTTGCAGCACAAGAAATCTGGAAAAAGCCAAAATGTATTGGGGGGGGACAAAAGCCCAAAAACCAGGGACACATTTTAAACTTTGCTTGTATAAGGTTGGAAATCTGCTACAATAAAATGGTCTGTTACCACCATACATTTCACTGCCAAGTCTTGAACCCAGGGAATCCTGTGCAAAACAGTCAGAGCAACATACAATTATGCCAAATCAGCTGTTTTGTGAAACAGAGGAAGACTGAAACTTAAATGTCTACCATTTAGTGAATTCAGTTCTCACCATAGCTGTCAACCTCGTAGCACAAAACAACCAAACAAAGCCAATAATGGGGGAATACAGCCCACAAACGTATTCAGTGAATTCAGTTCTCACCATAGCTCTCAACCTTAGCACAAAAAACCTGGATGAAGCTAGTAATGGGGAATACAGTCCCAAAAATAAGGACAATTTTCAAATATCTATGTTATAAACTTCATGTACTTTCTGAAGAATATGAAGTCTGAAATTCAAATGCCTGTTATTTTTATTTAACATTTGTTAACCAGGAAAGTCTGACTTGGAACAAAAGCCAATTTTCAGCAGAGCAGTGATAAATACTCCAGACACATGCCTTTGTAGAAAGGGAAGACATGCAGCCTCCACACAGAAAGCTTCCCAGCCAAGAATCAAACCAGAGAACATGTAGCTGTCAGGCAACAATGCTACCAGTGCACCACTGCACTACTGACTTTTCCAGGAACAACAAACATACAGAAACCACAGATTTTATGAGGAACAGAACAAATATAATACAAAAAACTGCATTTTTTTTCACAAATGGTGGTGGATAGGGAATTCAGGTCCTTACTATCTGCACCCAAGGTACAGGGTTCAAGCCTAAGTATTCTCTACCCACCACCATGTGTTCTCTCTAGCCACCAGTATGTAACAACTGGGGCATTACACACACACACACGCAAACACACACTCTGTAGCAGCCAGATCAGTCCTGAAACACCCTTCCTCCATGGCAACAGATCTAAGTCCTCATCCTCTGTAGCAGCCTGAATCCATCCTCTGCAGCAGCCTGCGCAATGGTCTCACTGCAAGACGTGAGTAGGCTGGAGCTTCTAGCCCTCGGGTGATGCAGTCCAGTGTCCTTCCAGTCTGTGAGGTCATCACTGCACAGACTTCTGGGCTGGCAGGTCAGAGATCCCTTTCATCCCTATCTGGACTGCCTAACACAGCAGTCTGGAGTCCTGAGTACCAGCATGCATGCATGGAGTTCCAGGACTTGCGATTTCTTTTTCTATTTACTTTGGGGGGGACTCACGGTTTATTTTTCTTTTTACTTTCTACAGGTGGGGGGCTGCTTTCTACAGGTGGGGGGGCTGCAGTCCTATAGCACAAGCTGCCCCTGCTAGAAACGTAGTTGCAAAGCAAGGCAGATGTGTGGTGAATGGTCCTTGTCAGGTCCAAGACAGAATGCAGAGTGCTGTTTCTCACTCAGAGAGCTCTCAAATTAATATCTGAAATATTATTGCTGGGCTAGCTTGCTGACTGACATAATTTCTTGTCATCTGACTTCTAGTCCCCAGGCCCAAAACTACCATTGATGGCAGCTGGTAGCATTTAGCATCTACATGCAAAAATACATAGGCAAAGGCCTTTCCTCAGATCTTTGGCAAAGGATGGAAGTCATAAAAAAAACACTTCCAAGACAATACAGAAAGTTCTCTAGTCCAGACATTGTGTCCCCCTTGCTGCATTGAAACTGAAAGATATCATCTTTTATTGCATAGCCATAAAGTAGTTTAATTTCGGCTATTTTTCTGAAGTTTTGCTGGACTGAAGTTAACCTCCTGTGTTTCATTTCCCACTGTTAAAATATATGCATTTAAACAGTTACAATAGTGCATGTACTTTTCTGTTCTATTCCAGTAGGGTATATTGTAGATACGTTTCTAGCATTTTGCAAAAACCTTTTCAACACACACTTCTGTACCAGAAGTCTGATATACATGACATACAGTTCTAATACATTTGTAACACAAGCATCTTACATGAATCATGTTAATATTCACAAATTACATATGGTTATTTACAAAATTCCAGACAGTTGTTCTCCTTTTGTGTCACCCTCTTTGCCACACAATCAGCTTCGCAACAAGGAACAGATATCATTCTGGATACAACTGCAACATCATCTACAGTAATATGAAACCATACAACTGTTATTTGTACAGTTATTTTGGATGTAGTGCACTAAGTGATCACACTACTAGTTATGACTATTACTTGCAAATATACAGCTCTGTCTTACCTCTCTATTTGTTGAACATTCTTCTCTTATCTAACCAGTAATCTGAGGCATGCAGTCTTCAAGCCATTGTATATAATTTTTCTTAAAATGTGTGAAGATATTAAATGTCAATAATATCATATGCAGTTGCCAACAAATGAAGGGGAGGTTGAATGTTAATGAACACAACCTGTGAATTGTGTGCTGCATACTTACATTTCCAACCCTGACAAAATTACATCTAACACTTTGTTAGTCTAACCTGATACACCCACTGGATGTAGGGCAGCCTGCAGTACTGATGTGTTTTCCTTCTCCCAACCAGTAATCATTCATAGTTGCAATCAATTAAAAACAAGCACTGAAGGAGTTTATATCTCCTACACAGAGCCAAGTATTTTGGATTCAGCAATTCTAATGAGTTCACCTGATTTGCATCTTCACCGTGCTGACAGCCCTGAATATACACCACAAAAAGGCAACTGTGTAGCAAAGGAAACTGAAGGTGAGGAGACGTGTTTATATAGAGAATACAGAAAAGAGGCAATAACTTCTGGATATATCTGCACAGAGGACTACTGAACATGACAAGGTATGCTTGCATTTCGTCAGCTACATACTGTAGATGCTTAAATGTAATTAAGACTTTTACACTTT
Organism: Protopterus annectens; assembly: GCF_019279795.1. Lineage (NCBI taxonomy): Eukaryota > Metazoa > Chordata > Ceratodontiformes > Protopteridae > Protopterus > Protopterus annectens. The sequence goes on from NC_056740.1 coordinate 280,938,714, forward strand.
TATCTTTATGCATTAGTTATAAGTGTTCTGATTTCATGGGTATGTTTGCCAGGCATTTCATTGGTTACATGATTGGCAATACCTTAAAATGGAATCTTCTGTGTTAAATCTGTCGACATGTTTTAGGGACAGGTCATTTGATAGCAATTTTAACATTTCAAAGACAGTCTGTTAGCAAAATGTGTCATTTGCCTGTTCTTTTATTTGGGGGGGGGGCAAAGTTGCATTTCTGTTAAGGCACAAACAGGGATATGTTGCTATTGTTACTCTCCTTTTTTGCACCCAGTCTGTTCATATTTCAAATCTCTAGACTGTTTTATTTTTCTCCAGTGGGTAATACTGAAATGCTACCTTTTCTGTTTTATCCGGGAACATTTATTTTGTAGTTATGTGATATTTATGTGTATTATCTTTCTGCTGTCATTTAGGATGCACAGGACTATGCCACTCAGGTGTTTCAGTCCTTAAGAAAACACCATTCACTGATCCCGAGAATCAGGTCATTGTTAATGCTTTTAGACAACATGGTACCTTCCTCCTTGAAAGGGGGTGTTGAGAGATGTCATGCAGAATGCTGATTTGACAGCAGATTGTAGTAGATGTTAATGCAATAGGTGGCCAGAGCAGCACATATGACCAGGTGCACCATAGGGCCACTGACATGATCTCATCTGCACAGAGGAGAGCAGCTGCAGTGGGCCATGATTGGATGGGTACAGGGGGACTGCTACAGAGCCACCATTAATACCAAATAAAGAGTTTCTGTCGACTATCAGGGATCTGGACCAGACAGCTCCCAGGAAAGTGCAAAACAGCATGTACTTGACATTGTTGCTACTGTTTCAGGAACAGCAAGCATGTTCTAGGAAGATCTTCCAGGTAGGTTTTGTATCTCAGTAGTTGAATATTGTTATATAACAAAACAATTTAAATCAATACGTTACTTCTGTTTCACAAAAAAATTTTTGTGGGGGGATTGAAGATTGCTACAGTTTACAAAATATTCTGTTTGATTAGCTTAGGTTAGAGTTGTAATCCAAGTTCTTGTTGAAAGTATAGTTAATGGACATATAAAGGGAAAAAAGCATTACCCCCTCTATTACTGTTAGTTGTGATGATGTCCTTACCTTTTACTTAACTTCTTCCAGGACCATCTGACCTGCAGAATATACCATCATCTGCACATAGTAAGCCAAACATATTTATGTCAGTACTGATTACTGAAAACACTACTAACTAATAACTACAAAACAACAAAGAAGGAAACGTCAGGCACTGCGGCTCGACACATTTGCTCTAGTTCAAAAGGACAAAAATACATAAAAACAAAAGAAATCTATCTATTGCTATATATATCTATCTATATACTGTATATATAATATATATATATATATATATATATATATATATATATATATATATATATATATATATATATATATATATATATATTTTTTTTTTTTTGTTTGTTTTTATGTATTTTTGTTTTGAATTTTTATAGCGGTGTGCATATGGTGTCCTTGTACATAGGTTTGCTTTTAAAGTCCTCTGCCTAATTTATTAGTGGTTTTAAATATTTGTATGTAATAATTCCATGCAATGTCTTTTTACATTTTTCCAATTAAGCATCAAATAAGTATGTCACGTGGTGCTGGAGTTTTATAAAAGGATTCAGTTTGATTGTATGGTTATTCTGAAGAAGTCTTTTATACCTGGGCAAAAGCACTTAAGTAATTCAATAAAGTGTCAAGCCACAGCTCCTGACATTTCCTTCTTTGTTGTTTTTTATGTCAGTACTGATGAGCAATTCAAATAAATTTTTTAGTGTGTGATGTTGATGTCAGAACTGTTGTGTGTATTGCTGTACTGTCCAATAATGGTAGCACTGTTATTTATTTAGCATATATTGGAGTATAGTAGTTTAGCTATTAATTTTCCCTGTGTTTGTTGCTTATTATCACAGGTGATCTTGACAGTGGAAGTGTGTGACTTATACCACCTGATTTCAGAAACTCTGATACTGATGCTGCTGATGATGGCCAAACAGAGGCACAGTTGGGGGGGTGCAGAGGTTGTTGAGCCCACAGATGTTTGACAGGTGAAGGGTGAGACAATTGATCAGAGATGTGTGGTTACTATGGCTTCAGTGCCTGTTGACTCTGGCCATAGCCAAGATATGGTCAGGTGCCACGCAGGAGGGTTGTTAGGGGTGCTTGGAGGAGGCGTGCTGTCCATCCTCCACCTGATCCAGTTGTCTGTTCCCATGTCACTCAACATATGTTTAGGACCATCATGGAGGCACAGGCACATTCCCATAGGTGCTCTAGAGAAATGCTTAGGGGTGTAGATGTGGCATAGGCTGACATGCATGACTGCCTCCACCATGTTGCTGATTAATTGGATCAGATGAATGACACATTGGAATGGACAGCATCTGTGATGGAGCATCTGCTGGGAGGGGGATAGTATCCTTGTGGGCATAGGTCAGTCACATCATCTGCTGTTAACCAATATGGCCATACCCTATCATGCTCCCATAGTGGCATATGTCCACTGCTCCATCAGTGGGTGAGCTGTCCACATCCAGCTGTAGCAGGCCATGGAGTTGTGGTATTGGGTGTACTCATGAGGGGAGCTCATCCAGCAGACATCAGTCACATTTAAGTAGCAGCAGTGCATCTGACCATGGGCATGGATGTGCCAGTGCAACTCCTGGAAGAGCCAGTTCTCATGGTTGAGGACAACAACAATGAACTGTCACCTCTACTATGCATGGCTCACACCTGTCTGACATTCTAAGGTGTACAGCTACAGCTAAAACAGAGCTTGGCTGTGTTCATGCAGACACTCATACATCAATTTCACTGGGAGGACACCTATGGGCACACACACAGCAGTTAAATGGTTAAGTCATGCAGCTTAAAACTCATTTTGTCTCACTGGCTATTTGTTGTTTTATCCAAATGTCAGTCTGCTTCTCCTTCTTACTTATACACACTCACCAACCTTTTATGTCACCCTAGGCTTCCTGCCATAGCCCTAGTTTGTACCTTTTGGATTCAGGAATACATACGTTTTGTGTCTGATGCTCAGGGTGCATAGCTGACTTAGTGCTTAGTATATCTGCATTGGTGATGTTGAACTGGTAATTGTACCTCTGACAAATATTGGAAGTTAGCTATAGCATCACCATTTTCCAACTTTATTGTGAATGACCTTGTGAGGGTTGTGAGGTCTGAAACTGCAATGTAAATCATTACTTTCTAACTTCTCTCTTTAATGTTTTTCCAGTACAAACATATGGTGCTAAACTGAGGGCATGCAGTTGCCATCAGTACTTTTGAGAGGTATGACTGTGTGAATCTTTGATACCTGAGGCCTACTACTTAATAATGGACACATGTAAGTCAAAAAAGTCTATGCTGTCACATGTTAACATTATTTCTGTGCATGCCTCCCACCTTTTACCTACTCACACTACCAAGTAACAAAATGCAAGTCTATGCCAGTCATTCATGTTATTTCACAGTACAATCTAGGTTCAACACTTACCTTGTAAATCCAGCAGTTGCAACAATTTTAGATCAAGGCTGACTCTGTCTGATATAAGCAGTACACAGCCAATACATGGGGAGGTAAAGGTTGTGAGAGTTGCCTGGCATCAGTGTTACTATATGTATGTGCATAGGAAGAAGGTTTTAGGCCCTTAGGTGGTGAGTGAGTGTGCTATGTTTTGTTAGCCAGTGCAAGGGCATACAGAGCATGCCTACATCTGCTTACACCCACAACAGCTGTTGGTTCCCCCTTTGACTTCTCACCTGCATGTGGCTGTGGTGACATTGGCACTGATGGGATGTGTGCTCCTTCCCCTTGTTGATCTTGCTGAAGCTGTCTTCTCAGGATGATGTTATGTAGCATGGCGCATACTGTTAATATTTCTGCACATGTTCATGGATTGTACTGCAGGGATCCCCAGATGTATCTAGGTACCAGAACTGTGATTTCAGCAGCCCATACACACACTGTATGATATTTCTGGTTTGAGCATGTGCCTCATTATGGCATTCTTCAACAGGTGTGTGTGCATTTCTGATGGGTGTCATCAGCCACAGTTCCAGTGCATAACCTGCATCCTACAGTAAATGACCCTGTGGGATATTCCCCCTAGTGAACATCAAATACAGGTAGGAAGTGTGCCAGATATGTGAGTCGTGGTAACTGCCAGGGTTGCCAGCACCCACATTCAAGATGATTCCCTTGGCATTACATACAACTTTGCAGTTAACAGACTACAAACCCTTTCTATTACTGTAGAGCATCCCCTGTTCCCTGGATGGTGCCTTAATTTCTACATGCATGCAATCTATGGCACCCAGTACTTCAGGGTAGTGTGCTACAGGGAAGAACTTTTGCATATTTCTGGCCCTATCCTCAGGAGTACAGGGAAAATATATGTGTTCACTAGCATGTTGGAGCATAGCATTCAAGAATTGATGGAGGATTCTGGATTCTGATGCCTGTGACATCCTCAGGATGTCCCCTGTTGGTCTCTGAAAGGTACCTGTAGCTAAGATTATAAGTGCTACACATACCTTTGTCTCCACTGGGATGGGTTCCCTCAGTTTTCCCCTCGCTCTGATTTGAGGATGACAGAGGTTTCAGAGTTCCTGCAGTGTGTCTCTATCCACCCTGTAGAGCTCTACAATTTCCACATCATGTAGGTTGTGATAATTTACTGGGGGTCTGACAACTCTTCTCCTTCTTTGTCTTGATCTATTACCAGCAGCAGCAACATAGACTTCCACCTATTACACATACACATGAATTAAAGCAACAGCATTTCCTAACATTGTGTCTGTGTAGACTACTTTCTGTGGCAGTATTCCAATAGGTTTTGGAATCCACAGGAAAAACCAGCACTGAGTCTACATGGTTGCTTTACAGCTTGCTGAATAACTCTTCCATCTTGGCTTGGTTGATTAGCATACAGTTCAGCTGCTTATGCTATAATTTGCATGCCACAGTGTTTACTTTGTGCGGCTGTGCACGGCTCTACATACCATGTAGAGCCACTTACTGAAACCAAAACAGTGCACTACCATGCACACTGTGTAAAAGGACCATATAGGCTTTATTTATATCTGGATGTATGTTTTTTTCACCTAGTATTTCATCTTCAAGCATATACAAACTACACCTATTCATTATTAGATTGTGCATAATTAAAGCTTTATGCAGTGTTTATTTTTCTATTATATAATGACTTGTTAGTAGTATTCAAAAACATGCACAATAATTGGACAGCCCATCCAGTGTGCCCATTATAAATTGATCATATACCAATAGAAAAATGTCTGTTCACTGAAGTACCATTGAGCATCCAGACTTTTATACTAACACTTGTGATGGAGAACAGAGCAAAATATAAGAAAAATCAGGTACAGTTTTCATGAAAAAGAAATACACCTGATTTTCCTTGTATTTCTCTCCTGTCCCAACTAAAATCTCCACAGACTGTCATACCTCTGAATTGTCAAGATCTTCACAGAATGTCCAGATTTTTGCCTCATAGTTTTTGTCTTATCTTCATAAAAATCCACTAAGACTGAAGTCATTAAATAATGAGAGACATTTGAGGTTAAGGCTTCATATTACAACTTCAGTCCTCCAACAAAGCCTTAATCAAAACCATCACATGCAAAAACAACTCCGGGTGAATCACTATTTGCCCATGAAATAGCAAAAATATGGGAAAACTTTTCCCCTGACATCAGACTACAAAACCCCACGCCCTCTTTCAAAAGCCTATTTAAAACACACCTCTTCACCAACCATCTATGCAACTGTAATTGACTTCCCCTGAAGCCTCATCCTCTCACTGTTTCTATACCCCATCAGTCCTGAACAACATAAATAACACCATCTGACTATACCTATCCATGTATGATCAATAACCTAGTATATATAAGCACATGTGTGTGTGTGTGTATAAATATATATATATATATATATATATATATATATATATATATGCTTGAATATATATATGGAAACCTAAACATTTATATACACTTATTCAGTTGTGAAAATCTCTTGCAATTCTGGGCCAGGTTCTCTTATTGCTCAGATATTTTTGTACGCTATTTTCAACAAAAGGATAATATATGTTGTTGTGTACTATACTAATTAAAGTAAGCAATCTGTCTTCTGTCTGTTTTGTTTCTTTGTTTTTTCTCTCTAAACTTCTGTGGCTTTTTCTCCCCAGGACGGCGCTGAAAACACACACTTCAGACTATCCTGGCACAAAAATGTTAATAATAAAACAAATAAATATCCTTCTCAGAAAAATGCATGCTAAGAAAAAAACTATAAGTTATGTGTTTAGTTTGGACTTTATTCCCTCCCTCATATTACACTCTTACATGTGTATTTGCTTGAATGTATATATGGAAACCTAAACATTTATATACACTTATTCAGTTGTGAAATATCTTGCAATGCTCTGCCAGGTTCTTATCTGCTCTCATTGTATATTTTGTACACTTGTATTTTCAACAAAAAGGGATAATATCCCCTTGTTGTATACTAATTGCTGTAAAGTCTGCAATCTGTACTCTGTAATGTTTCTTTTGTAATTTTTTTCTCTCTGTAAACTTGTGGAGCTTTTCTCCCCAGGACTCGGCTGAAAACGGACACTTCAGACTATCCTGGCAAACAAATGTTAAATAAACAAATAAATAAATATCCTTCAGAAAATGCATGCTAAGACAAAACCTATAAGTTTATGTTTAGTTTTGGACCTTTATTCCCTCCCCTCACCACCACTATTACATTGAGCTTTGTCCAGGTTTCTTGCATTAACATTAGCAAGGGAAAAAAAACAGCAACAAAGTTCTCTTTTAGCTTTTGCTTCTCTTAAAAAGCACTTATGTACTGTGAAAACGTGGGAATATAACTCACATACACATTCACAGCACATTAGCAAACATGGAAGAATGCAAAGAACCACTACAGTGCTGTTTTACAAAGGCATTATTTAAGAAAGGTAAGCAATTTCTTTCTTAAATAGTCATTGTATAGTAGCAATAACCCATAGACTTACGGTTGGCTTTGTTTGATCAATTGGTCTTCACCCTCATGATTAAATCACACCACCTGTGGGTAAATCCAGCATTACCCACACCCAGTTGTGAATTATTGCTTAAGTATACTATTCTATTATGTATTAGTATCTTTATTTTATTAGCATGTTTACTTTTGTAGACACTTACTTCCTAATTTACTATTCTGTTATATCTTTGTGTTTTCATTTTGCTGGAATATTTGGAGCTTTCCTCCCCAAGCCTCCACAGAAAAGGGGCAATAGCCCACATAGACTATCCTGATAAACAAATGCAAATAAATAAGATAAAATAGATAAGTTCTTAGTGAAATGGAGATACCAGATTACCGTATTGGTTTACTGAAGAATCTGTTTGCAGACTAACAAGCAACAGTTAGAGCTTAATATGTAATAAATGACTAGATGACGATTGGAAAAGGAGTTGAAGAAGGTTGTATAATGTCACTCTAATTATTTAATTTATGATGAAAGTGTCATGCAAAATACTGGGTTAGATGAATCAGATGCTAGAATCAGAATTATTGGGAAAAATATAATGATACCACTCTGACGGCAGAATGTGAGAATGAAGGAAGAACTGAAAAGTCTGTTAATGAAAGTAAAAGTAAAAAGCATAACACCTGACTTGGTAATCACCACTGATAAAACTTATTGCTATCTAGTCCTATTAATATGCTATCTAGTCCTATTAATTAATACATGGTGAAGCAGCTGAACCAGTGACAGAGTTTAATTTCCTGGGCTCAAGGGTCTTTGCAGATGGTGATTGTAACCATGAAATTAAATGACTCATTCCTTCGCAGAAATGTTATGGCAAGTGTTGATAAGACATTAAATAGCAAAGACACAATGTTGTCTACAAAGGTGCATGTTTTTTTTGTTGTTAAAGCTATGTTTTTGTTCCAGTAATTATAAATTAGGCAGAAATGGAAGAAGTCTTGAACCAGCTACAGATTTCCTGCAAAATGTAAAATATTCTTACAGAAGAAGCCAAGCCAACATATTAAAATGCAGTTTACCTCCGCTTCCATTATTATTTACTACTACAAACTATAGACAACTAAAAACAGATTCTGATCTCTGAGTTCATTCATGAATCAAAGTACTGTAGTGGTGAAAACAAATGATGCAAAGTACATTAAAGGTCAAATTCAAGGAAAAAAGATCTGGACATGATAAATATCACTCATCAACAACTGATGTCAGTAGCATCAAAAGTTTCATCAGGCAATGACCTGTTTAGAAAGGAATGCTTCCAAAACTGAGAAGGGGAGAAGGAAAAAGAAAGTTGCTACCACTTGCAAGATGTGTTCACACATGGAAACATCTGCATTTTTGGGGAGAAATCTGTGGGATTATCATACCGCTCAGCTGTCCAGATTTTTGCAGAATGTCTAGATTTTTGCCTCATATTTTAAGTCTGTTCCTCATAAAATTACTAGTTTTCTGGAAAATCATTGGGTTAATCTGAGGACTGAAACATACATTTGAGTTTCAGACTTCAAATCCCTCAGAAAATGTATGTTAACACAATCCCTGTTACTGTAGCAACTTTCTAAGTTTATAAGAGCAAAATTTAAAATCTGTCCCTGTATTTTTGGCTCCCCCCCATTTTGTCAGGCTTTGTCAAGATTTCTTGCACTAAGAGGTTGAGAAGTATGTATAGAGTCACAGTAGCACCCCATCACTGAATCACAAGAGAGCTAGTTCAGTATTTGAGGAATTACAACTGACACTAATCATTTTACATTTGATCAATATATTTTACTCATGACTCTTGTGAATAGTCAAAACTTAGTAAATATTCATCAGATTTACAAACTGCAAGGAAATGAAACTGAGCTCATGTAATACTGAAAACACATTCTGGACCCTGGGTTAGTACCAATCAGGCTGTCATTAGGTAATCACATTTGATAACATGCATTTAAAATTCACTGCTGGGCCATCATTTGTAATGACTGTCACATTTGTACGTGTTTAAATCTGGTTACTTACATGAACGCACTAGCAAGTAACATTCAAACTATTTAACTAAAAAGGCTTTTTAAGTTTCATATTGTTCAACCCTGCATAACCCTCCATTGACTCATATTTATTTGCAAGTGATCTTCAATCAACACCCGACCGATTTCAGCAACCTTGTGCAATATTTCTCAGCGTCTGTACAGAACATTCCCTGAAATGTTTGAACAAAGATCCTTACCATCAAATCCCTTGTGACAGTGTAAAAAGAGTGTTTATTACTTCACTTCA